>NW_028161934.1:2558956-2696456 GCF_964263955.1 Coregonus lavaretus
ACTCCGGTACCGCTTGCCGTGCGGTAGCAGAGAGAACAGTCTATGACTAGGGTGACTGGAGTCTTTGACAATTTTGAGGGCCTTCCTCTGACACCGCCTGGTATAGAGGTCCTGGATGGCAGGGAGCTTTGCCCCAGTGATGTACTGGGCCGTACGCACTACCCTCTGTAGTGCCTTGCGGTCAGAGGCCAAGCAGTTGCCATACCAGGCGGTGATGCAACCAGTCAGGATGCTCTCGATGGTGCAGCTGTAGAATTTTTTGAGGATCTGAGGACCCATGCCAAATCTTTTTAGTCTCCTGAGGGGGAATAGGCTTTGTCGTGCCCTCTTCACGACTGTCTTGGTGTGTTTGGACCATGATAGTTCGTTGGTGATGTGGACACCAAGGAACTTGAAGCTCTCAACCTGTTCCACTACAGCCCCGTCGATGAGAATGGGGGCGTGCTCAGTCCTCTTTTTTTTCCTGTAGTCCACAATCATCTCCTTTGTCTTGGTCACGTTGAGGGAGAGGTTGTTGTCCTGGCACCACACGGCCAGATCTCTGACCTCCTCCCTATAGGCTGTCTCATCGTTGTCGGTGATCAGGCCTACCACTGTTGTGTCGTCGGCAAACTTAATGATGGTGTTGGAGTCGTGCCTGGCCATGCAGTCATGGGTGAACAGAGAGTACAGGAGGGGACTGGCCAATAAAAATAAAAGATGAATCTGTCTGAGATATGGCTTTTTCTTTTGTAATTATAACAACTTCCAGAGGACATCCTCCAACCTATCAGAGCTCTTGCAGTATGAACTGACATGTTGTCGACCCAATCAAAGGATCAGAGAATGAATCTGGTTCTGAAAGCTACACCTATCTAGCACTGCAGTGCATCAAATGTGGTGAGTAGTTGACTCAAAGAGAGAGAAAGACAATAGTTGAACAGTTTTGAAATTAAGGAGAAGCGAGAGAGATATTGAGAGCTAGCTAACTCAATTTTTTTCACTTCCACTTTGTTACTTAGCTAGCATCTGATGCAGTTAGCTAAGCAGAGAGGGATGCTATGTTAACTAGCTGGCTATGGCTATCCAACAGTGGAACTCTTCCAAGTCAAGGTAAGCTTTTGGTTTTATTAATTTATTGCCACTGGGGTCCGCCAGATTAACTGCTAAACTGCTTGCTGACTGTACACTGTACTGCATGATTGTAGCGGGTTTACTAACGTGTTAGTTCTAGTAGCTATGTTGACCATGACGTTAGCTAATATGGTGACAATGATATAGGCTGTGTGTGGCGGTTAGCGGTTGTAATATGAAGGTTTGGCTTGGAAAGGTTTTTTCGCCTGGTCACAGACAGCTGATGTGTTGTGCACTGAAGTCCACAAGCTGAGGGAAAAGGTGAGATAAATAGAGTGTGTAGATGGAGAAGGAATTCTACAATGGGCAAAGTGATCATTCTCTTTCTATGTGGCTGCTATGAAAGTGAACTGTGTTTGTGTGTGATCAGGGGTGTATTCATTCCGTCGATTCTGTTGACAAACGTTTCTTAAACGGAAGCAAACGGAACGAAACGGGGATAAACATACCTGAATTTGTCCAATAGAAACTCTTGTTTGCAACTGTTGGACTAATGAATACATCCTAGACCAGCTAGTTGCAGGCAAGAGTATACAAGGCGGTATTGAATGTGTCACCTTGATTACGCATATTTTTCTGTGTGTGTGTGTGTGTGTGTGTGTGTGTGTGTGTGTGTGTGTGTCTGTCTGTCTGTCTGTCTGTCTGTCTGTCTGTCTGTCTGTCTCTCTCTCTCTCTCTCTCTCTCTCTCTCTCTCCTCCTTGCTGGAGAACTTTACCACAGTGCAGGCTGCTCCTGAGGACAGAGGTATAGGGACAGACTGCATTACCAGACCCCACCACAGGGGGCATAGCATAGACCATCTTCCACCACAGGGGGCATAGCCATTGACTAGAGGAGTTACACCCAGTCTGTGGTTTGGTTATTCCACATCAAAATAATACATCATTTAATTTTAGTATCCATCCCTACATGTATAGATGCTATAGACTTTCCCAAAAAACACCATATTCCTATATATTGCTACAGAGTCCTATGGCCCTGGTCAAAAGTAGTGCACTATGTAGGGAATAGGGTGCCATTTAGGCCACAGTCATAATGTTGTGTTGTTATAATGTTGCTACATTTATAATGGATGTGTTTTGACCCTGGTCCCCTCCCTTCTAGAATATAGAACTTGGATACTCTCTATGTTCTGTACTGTGGGTGTGGGGAGATAGAGAGTGTCAGAGTTCTGTGTTGGGGAAGCTACTATGAAAATATAGTTTACCAAGCTACCTTTTACTTCCCACTGGAATAAGTTAAACTACACTAAAGCTACCCTTTAGAAACATATAGTTACTTAACTAAAGTTACTTTGAAAAAGTAGTTCACTACATCCAAACTACTTAGTGAAAAATAATCATTCCTAAATCTGAAATGTCATAGAATACAAATTGCAAGGCAGAACTGGAGTTAAATGTTAACAGAATTGGTAATGCAGCCTATTAAACACAGCAACTGTGTTTTAAGTGAGAATAAGGCAGGTCTGGTGCCGATAAAAGAAAGGAAAGTATTGCCTACTTTACCCATATTATATTTGTTTTTTGCAACAAAAAAAAGTAGTGTGTAGTTCCAGAAGTTAGGCTCTGTCGCAGCCGGCCGTGACCGGGAGACCCATGGGGCGGCGCACAATTGGCCCAGCGTCGTCCAGGGTAGGGGAGGGAATGGCAGGCAGGGATGTTGGTAGAGCATGGCGTTTGCAACGCCAGGGTTGTGGGTTCGATTCCCGCAGGGGGCCAGTATGAAAAAAAAAATATATATGTATGCACTCACTAACTGTAAGTCGCTCTGGATAAGAGCGTCTGCTAAATGACGTAAATGTAAATGTACTTGGTAGAATAATTAATTAACTACTGAAAACACGACCAAGATTTGAATTTAGTTCAACTACCATCAAGCTACAGCAACATGTCATTAAAGTAATAGTTGAAATATCTGAGGTTCACTACTCCCATACACAGTCAGAGTTCTACCTTCTATACTGAACAAAAATATAAACGCAACATGTAAAGTGTTGGTCTCATGTTTCATGAGCTGAAATAAAAGATACCAGAAATGTTGCATACGCACAAAAAGCTTATTTCTCTAAAATGTTGTACACAAATTTGTTAAATCCCTGTTAGTGAGCATTTCTCCTTTGCCAAGATAATCCATCCACCTGACAGGTGTGGCATATCAAGAAGCTGATTAAACAGCATGATCATTACACAGGTGCATCTTGTGCTGGGGACAATAAAAGGCCACTCTAAAATGTGCAGTTTTGTCACAACACAATGCCACAGATGTCTCAAGTTTTGAGGGAGCGTGCAATTGGCATGCAGACTGCAGGAATGTCCACCAGAGCTGTTGCCAGAGAATGGAATGTTCATTTCTCTACCATAATCCGCCTCCAACGTCATTTTAGAGAATATCATTTTAGAGAATATGGTAGTACATCCAACCGAACTCATAACCGCAGACCACGCGTAACCATGCCAGCCGAGGACCTCCACATCCGGCTTCTTCACCTGCGGGCTCGTCTGAAACCAGCCACCCGGACATCTGATGAAACTGAGGAGCTTTTCGGTCTGTAATAAAGCCCTTTTGTGTGGAAAGACTCATTCTGATTGGCTAGGCCTGGCTCCACAGTGGGTGGGCCTATGCCTTGGCCCACCCATGGCTGCGCGCCTGCCCAGTCATGTGAAATCCATTGATTAGAGCTCAATTAATTCATTGAACTGTAACTCAGTAAAATCGTTGAAATTGTTGCATGTTGCGTTTATATTTTTGTTCAGTGTAATTCTATGTTTTGTCCATCCCTGTTTGTGGTTATAGGTGTGGGGAGATACTGAGTATCAGAGTTCTACATTATAGTTCTGTACTGCAGGTGTTGGTGAGATAGAGAGTATCAGAGTTCTACATGAGAGATTCTGTGCCTTAGTCAACTTCAAGAATGCCAACATGGCCGCTCTCGCCTTGGAGAGGCTCCAGGTGAGTGGTGGGATGAAACATAATGCTGTCAAAATGCTTATTTCATGTGTACTTGATTTAGTGGGAAGTTTAGGAGTTTGCACTTTTTGGACTATGCTATTGGTTCCATTGTACTTTTGGGAAAAGGCTATTGGTTCCATTGCACTCTTGGAACTATGCTATTGGTTATATTGTACATTTTGGACTATCCCATTGCTTACATTGAACTTTTGGGACTATGGATTGGTTCCATTGAACTTTTGGGACTATGCTACTGGTTCCCTTGTACTTTTAGGAATATGCTATTGGTTCCATTCTATTTATTTTGACTGTTGCTGCTGTTGTATGTATTTTCACTGTGGCTGATGTTTGTCCTCCTGTCTAGGTGGTGGAGCTGGAGAGCCCCAGGCTGGTGATCAGGTACACAGACCACAGATAGAACAATGATCCAGATTTTTCACTGCATGTATAAATCTGAAGCAATAGGGAGGCATTTCCACTCTCCACGAAATATGGTGACCGGCACTAGGAGAAGATGGACCTAAATGGATTTTAGTCATGCGCACGTGTGCGTTTGTTATGTGTCAAACTGTGATTTGTCCAAAACACCGGAACTGATGCTGCTCCTTATCTTCCACATCCCGTTAAATCAAGAACAGACAGAATGTAACTGAGAAGACTTCCACCTATTCAGTCTACCTTAATGCTAAGGACAGCTACTTCTGTGCTGTAAAAAGCCATGAGTATCTTCACTCTCCTGCAGTCTGTGAGTGTTGATTCAACTACAGTATTCTAGCATAACTTTTCAATTATAACTATTCAGCCCTCACTGTTGTCTAACATAACTCTAATACAGGATGGCAGAACTATTTTGGATTACTGATGATTGCATTGTATAAATCTCTTGTCATTGTGTTTCAGGTGTTCAGGTTTAGAGATGCAGAGGTGTGACTAACCCCCATCAGAGTATCTGTGCCTTGAAGAGGTCATCAGTGGATATATCCTCCACGTATGACAGTGGTTATGATACGATCACGTCATCACTCTGGTTTAGTACTAAAAAGAGTGCCAGCTTGAAGGATGAGTCGATCCTTGAGGACATAACCACAGACCCAGGGTATGCAGGTCGTGTGGAGTATGGTGGAGAGAAGGAGAGAGGTCGCTCCACCCTGAGAATCACAGACCTGAGAGAGGAGAACTCAGCTGAGTACAAGTTCATATTCAACACACAGACCTCTGGATAGGGGTACAGCTTCCCTGGAACATCTCTGACTGTCACACCCTACAGGTGAATGTGAGTCCTGCCTAGGGATGCAACATTTTGGAAACTTTCCCAAAATTTCCAGGTTTTCCAGAACTCCTAGTTGGAGGATTAATTCCTTCTGATTCCGGGAATATTCTGAAAAAAAAGTATAATTTGGTGAAAGTTACCAGAATTTTGCAAGCCTGTTATGGACACAGTGAAAATGCAGCAATGGGTGACATGGATTAATATGTTAATGATTTTTACATTGTTACAATAGGAATAAT
Source organism: Coregonus lavaretus (assembly GCF_964263955.1). Taxonomy (NCBI): domain Eukaryota; kingdom Metazoa; phylum Chordata; class Actinopteri; order Salmoniformes; family Salmonidae; genus Coregonus; species Coregonus lavaretus. Next base: position 2,564,529 of record NW_028161934.1, read on the forward strand.
CTGTGTAGGGAAGTTCTTGATTCAGGGTTTTAATTCAGGGTGATTTAGGGTTTTAATTATGTTGTTTTACTCCAGGTGTTCAGAGTGGATTAAGGATCCAACCAACATCATAAAGAGACAGCAGCATTTACTGTTCTGTGAGTCCATATGCTTTCTGCAGGACAACCCCACCTAAATCTGGTACAAGAACGGACAACGTTTAACCAACCGACATGAATACCTGGTCCTAGACCCAGTCAGCAGTGAGGATGCAGGCAGATACTCCTGTGCTGTAGAAAACCATGAGGATCGCCGCTCTCCTGAAGAGACTCTCACTGTCAGATGTCAGTATGTGTGATATAATTCTAGAACTACAGTGAGGGAAAAAAGTATTTGATCCCCTGCTGATTTTGTACGTTTGCCCACTGACAAAGAAATGATCAGTCTATAATTTTAATGGTAGGTTTATTTGAACAGTGAGAGAAAGAATAACAACAAAAAAATCCTGAAAAACACATGTCAAAAATGTTATAAATTGATTTGCATTTTAATGAGGTAAATAAGTATTTGACCCCCTCTCAATCAGAAACATTTCTGGCTCCCAGGTGTCTTTTATACAGGTAATGAGCTGAGATTAGGAGCACACTCTAAAAGGGAGTGCTCCTAATCTCAGTTTGTTACCTGTATAAAAGACACCTGTACACAGAAGCAATCAATCAATCAGATTCCAAACTCTACACCATGGCCAAGACCAAAGAGCTCTCCAAGGATGTCAGGGACAAGATTATAGACCTACACAAGGCTGGAATGGGCTACAAGACCATCTGTGTCTTTTATACAGGTAACAAACTGAGATTAGGAGCACTCCCTTTTAGAGTGTGCTCCTAATCTCAGCTCGTTACCTGTATAAAAGACACCTGGGAGCCAGAAATGTTTCTGATTGAGAGGGGGTCAAATACTTGTTTCCCTCATTAAAATGCAAATCAATTTATAACATTTTTGACATGCGTTTTTCTGGATTTTTTTGTTGTTATTCTGTCTCTCACTGTTCAAATAAACATACCATAAACATGATAGACTAATCATGTCTTTGTCAGTGAGAAAACGTACAAAATCAGCAGGGGATCAAAAACTTTTTTCCCTCACTGTATATGACACTAATTTACATCATATCCTGTTGCCTTGTACTATGTGGACTCTGACCTGTTCTATCATCCTCTTTAGCAGAAGGCCCAAAGAACACCTCAGTGTCAGCCAGTCCCTCTGGTGGAATAGTGGAGGGCAGTTCAGTGACTCTGACCTGCAGCAGTGATGCCAACCCACCTGTGTACAAATACACCTGGTACATGAAGAACGTAACCTCACCAAAAGCATCAGGACAGAGTTACAGCATCACTAACATCAGCTCTGAGGACATTGGAGAGTACTGTCAGGCTGAGAATAAATATGGTCTCAACTCTTCTTCTGTGTTTGTTGATGTTCAGCGTAAGCACACCTAATCTTCATCTATTTATTGATAATCACACAGGTCAACAACAGTAAAGAATCATTAACAATGTTACACACTTATCATATCATATGTCATAGTAGGACTATATATTTTTTCATTTTCTTCTTCCCTGGTTTCCACTATGTCATATCTCCATCTCTGTATTCAACACACACTGGCCTGTGTCCAGCTCTCCACGCTCCAGGGTTTCCCTGGGTTCCGGTGGTGGGGGCGGGGGCTGTCCTGACTGATGGAGCTCTTCTAGTCACCATCTACTGCACACTGAAGGAGGTCAGCATTTCCGAGCCAGGTTTACATGTGAAATATATCAACTTCCACTAGTGGTCACTAGAGAGCAGAACTCACTAGGTCCCTATTTACAGAGAGCCACAGGAGGAAGTGAATACACAGCAGACACACAGGTGATTATATAATTGAAAATTCCACCTCCACACCGGGTGACATTAATTTACTGTGCCACAATAGTCTATTTTCTACAATTTTTACTGTCATCTTGACACAGCTCTCTCTCTCTCTCTCTCTCTCCAGTGTCCATCCTGACCCTAACAGTGACTTGTACACAGCTCTGAAAATGAGAACCAAGGGCCCTGACTATGATACACTGGCAGTAAGTATGTATTAATTTATGTGTATATTTTGTATTTGGGTGTGTGTGAGGGAGGGAGGGAGAGAGAGACAGTTGTGAAGTGCTCATACTGTGTTACCTGTGTCTCTGTCTCTCTCAAAGTGTGAGGGACTCGCCCAGTGACACATTCACAGCTCTTCAGAGAGACGCTCAGTCCTCCGTGTATCAGACCATCCATGGGAGAAAACCACCACAGAAACTGGACTGAAGAGAACCACCACAGAACCTACATTATTTTTTTTTTTTACATTTTTTAGTCATTTAGCAGACGCTCTTATCCAGAGCGACTTACAGTTAGTGAATACATATTTTTTCATACTGGCCCCCCGTGGGAAACGAACCCACAACCCTGGCGTTGCAAACACCATGCTCTATCAACTGAGCTACATCCCTGCCCGCCATTCCCTCCCCTACCCTGGACGACGCTGGGCCAATTGTGCGCCGCCCATGAGTCTCCCGGTCGCGGTCGGCTGCGACAGAGCCTGGATTCGAACCAGGATCTCTAGTGGCACAGTTAGCACTGCGATGCAGTGCCTTAGACCACTGCGCCACTCAGGAGCACAGATTGAAGAGAACCACCACAGAACCTGTAGAGAATAGAACCACCACAGAACCTGGACAGAAGAGAACCACCACAGAACCTGGACTGAAGAGAACCACCACAGAACATGGACTGAAGAGAACCACCACAGAACATGGACTGAAGAGCTATGTCACCAAACCAAAGCTAGGCCTTACACCTCTATTCTCTTGCTAACATATTGCTATCATATCTAGAAGGTTCCCCCAAATTACAAAATGACACATTGGTTTCCTTACCCTGTTAGCAGTCTATGGACATGGTATGACAGCAATCCATACTTTGGTTTAGTTTCCCCTGGCAATGTTTCCACTTGCTAACGTTTTAGCATTTACCTGGTTTTACCTGGTTAAATAAAGGTGAAATAAAAAAAATAAAAAAAAAGCATTTGTGGCACAAATCCCATTCAAGTCATGCAACCGATGTTAGCCTTTTTCGTGCATCATGTCGAAATCATCCAAAAGTAAAACAATGCATTGTGAAGATCAACAGTCATATATAGATGATTTGAACATGATGTGCGAATGTTAATATGTGAAATATTAATATCGGTCCCATGACTTGAATGGGATTTTTGCTACAAATGCTATAATGTCATTTAAATGTGGGAGGGTTCGACATTGCAGCCGACTTTATAGGTGAGTCGAGATCTACAAATCACCTTGCATGATAAATAACTACTCAATATTATTTATAAATCAGTCAGTCAGTTACAATTTACCCATGATACATCACAGTTAAGATGCTCTCGAACACTTTCTGTGTGACTGAGGAAGGAAGCCCTCTCTGCATCAGCTTCTTGGTCCCTGACATAGAGTTGGATAGAGGGTACATCTTTGCATCTTTGTCCTAATTGGCTTCTGTGACAGAATGAGCAGCACCATTGAGGGCTATCTCCATTTTAAAGTAGTTAATGTATTCTTTTTCAACTTCAATGAGTTTAATGACAGTCGGTAAACCAACTGAAAGGATGTATTCAATGGCTGCTAAAACAAGTTTTGGAGCAAGTGCGCCCTCTAGTAAACTCTATGGTCACTGACTATTTCAAAGTTGTGTTAACCACAGTTCTCAAACCTCACGCTCAGTGTCTATTTACTTAGGCTGACAGTAAGTTAACTTGCAACACGTCTCCCCTTCACTCTGTAAGTATGCTTGATGATATCTTAAAATATGTATCTTTTAATAATTTGTTTGTAACTATGAACTCCTGTATCCTGTTATGGGCATGGCGATGCTATTGGAATGTATGTTTTGTTTTTCTGTTATGTACAGTATACTCTGTAGATGTACTTTTGCATATTAATCTGATACAGTATTGTACATGTCGTTTCACATATAATACTTTTGCATGCTTTTTTAAGGCCTCTGAGAGCAATGGATTGTTGTGGAAACATTTAGAAAATGGCCTAAAGTAAGAGTGAGAGTAAGAGTAATAGTGATTGGGTGGATGCTTCGTAAGAGCTTTGGGAGTAATATTAACCCTGAGACAGAGTTGTGGTTAGGAGTAGTATTAACATGAGACACAGTGATGGTGGGTTGTGGTTAGGAGTAGTATTAACATGAGACACAGTGATGGTATGTTGTGTTTAGGAGTAGTATTAACATGAGACACAGTGATGGTGGGTTGTGGTTAGGAGTAGTATTAACATGAGGCACAGTGATGGTGGGTGTGTTTAGGAGTAGTATTAACATGAGACACAGTGATGGTGGGTGTGTTTAGGAGTAGTATTAACATGAGACACAGTGATGGTGGGTTGTGTTTAGGAGTAGTATTAACATGAAACACAGTGACGGTGGGTTGTTTTTAGGAGTAGTATTAACCTGAGACACAGTGACGGTGGGTTGTGTTTAGGAGTAGTATTAACATGAGACACAGTGATGGTGGGTTGTGTTTAGGAGTAGTATTGACATGAGACACAGTGATGGTGGGTTGTGTTTAGGAGTAGTATTAACATGAGACACAGTGACGGTGGGTTATGTTTAGGAGTAGTATTAACATGAGACAGTGATGGTGGGTTGTGTTTAGAAGTACACTCTTAGAAAAATGGTTCCAAAAGGGTTCTTTGGCTGTTCCAATAGGAGAACCCTTTTTTGTTTCCAGGTAGAACTCGTTTTGGTTTCAGGTGGAACTCTTTTGGGTTCCATGTAGCACCCTCTGTGGAAAGGGTTTTACATGGAACCCAAAAGGGTTCTAACTGGAACCAAAAGGGTTCTACATGGAACCAAAAAGGGTTATTCAAAAGGTTCTCCTATGGGGACAGCCGAAGAACCATTTTAGGTTGTAGATAGCACCTTTAAAAAAAAAATGTGTGTAGTATTAACTATTGTGGGTTTGTTGGTTCAGATACACAACCTCAGCATCCCTTTCCTGTTCTACCTTGTCTTAGATAGACCTATTACAGACCATATCAGAGTTCTTTAGAGATTCTAATATGTAAATATATGGTTCTTTATACAGACATTACGTGCACTTAATACACTGAGTGTAAACAACATTATGAACCACTGCTCTTTCCATGACATAGACTGACCAGGTGAATCCAGGTCAAAGCTATGAGCTCTTATTGATGTTGCTTGTTAAATCCACTTCAATCAGTGAGACATGGATTGTGTATGTGTTCCATTCAGAGGATGAATGGGCAAGACAAAATATTTAAGTGCCTTTGAATGATATACAGTGAGGGAAAAAAGTATTTGATCCCCTGCTGATTTTGTACGTTTGCCCACTGACAAAGACATGATCAGTCTATCATTTTAATGGTAGGTTTATTTGAACAGTGAGAGACAGAATAACAAAAAAATCCAGAGAAACGCATTTCAAAAATGTTATTAATTTATTTGCATTTTAATGAGGGAAATAAGTATTTGACCCCTCTGCAAAACATGACTTAGTACTTGGTGGCAAAACCCTTGTTGGCAATTACATTTTTACATTTTAGTCATTTAGCAGATGCTCTTATCCAGAGCGACTTACAGGAGCAATTATGGTTAAGTGCCTTGCTCAAGGGCACATCGACAGATTTTTCACCTAGTCAGCTCGGGGATTAGAACCAGCGACCTTTCGGTTACTGGCACAACGCTCTTAACCACTAAGCTACCTGCCGCCCTAGTCCCCTAGTTATTGATGAAGAAACAGGCCCTACTCAGCGCTAACCCGACAGACAGACAGAATAACAACAAAATCCAGAGAAACGCATTTCAAAAATTGTATTAATTTATTTGCATTTTGATGAGGGAAATAAGTATTTGACCCCTCTGCAAAACATGACTTAGTACTTGGTGGCAAAGCCCTTGTTGGCAATGTGGTTACTAAAAGAAACACTTTTGCTGGTCCATGCTTGTGATGATAAGAAGATCCGCCGACACTGTACTTTGATTATAAAGGTTTATTATAACAAAGAGTTTACAGTGTCCAATTTACAGATACCTGCCGATATCTAGAGAACAGCCCGACCCAATCTGATTAGCTATTCTTTCTATTCTATCGTTCAAGACATGGTTTTATATCCTTTGTGACGTATTATGGTGTGATTCTAAAAAACCAATCCCAGGCCATTACATATCCTCTTTTCCAGGAATTTAGTAATGCTTTCCAGATGTTTTCCAGCACAGTAGAGTACACCATTTTGCCACATCAGCAAAATCTTAGGGCCACGTTTCCTACTTTATCTAGACTGTTTAAGATACTACATATTCCCCCCTTCGAGACTAATTAAGTCTCGAAAACAAAAAGAATAGGATTATGACAAATAACAATTCTTGCTCTTGAGTAACTTTAACAATAAACCAAAATTAATGGAGATTAAACACATGTTTATATAGACACATTTTTGTATGTAGTGTAAATACATTATTATGGAGTGTAAATAAATTGTTATGGAGTGTAAATGAATTGTCATGGAGTGTAAATGAATTGTCATGGAGTGTAAGAGCGAAAAACCTGTCTGGCAGCTTTCATTCCAAATATCCATCAGTCAGTCAAGACAGGAAAATTCTCTCACGGCCCCTCTGCCCTAGGCGACCACCTAAGTACTCCAGATCAATTCACACATCTTCATGAATACATTTTAAGCTATGATGCAATTGAATACATATGAAAACCCCAGCAAACAAAATACAATCAAAATGTCCACATTCAGGCTGGTCGACCCATCGGACCCTCCTGTGGATTCTCTCTGTCCTTGCCTAGACCCCATATCCCTAAACTTCAACGAAATAAACAAAAACATCTGAGGTCCCCACATGTACCCAACACAGAAAACATAATTGTTCAAAAATTAATACAGAAAGAATATAACACTGGAATATAGTCCACTACACTTCATCTCCTCCACAGTGTCGTCTTTCAATGCGACGTTGATGATGGAATCGGAACATTTCCACTCCTTCCTTGTTCCACTTCCTCCAGTCCATTCATATTGTCCATGTTTGAGTATTTGAGTCCCTCTACATATTCCCCCATATGCTTCTGGAAGAAAAGAAAATACCAAACAGTATCTTTTGCAAAACAACACATGCAAATTAAAACATCAATGTCAACTAAAATTGATATATGAAATTAGATATAAAATGAATGACATTCCATTTCCCCCCTTTGATTCATATCAAAACACTAAATATCACAATAATATGTAAAGACGTGAAAAATGATCGGATATTTAAAATGGATATCTATCCATCAATACTCCATCTAGCTCCACTTGTTTATCTCCATCCAGTTCAGTAACAGCTAACAACGGCATCTGAGTGTTGTCCCCAGGCATCACAACTCCAACCCATCTCAATATCATAGCCTTCGCAAAAGTCAACAACAGAGTACAAAAACAAAACATCACACACAGCGCTATAAGAGCTGCTACCAAAATCTGAACTATCACTGCTCCCACTGGGCCCAACTGATCTTGCAACCAAGCCTTCGCTGACCATCCAGCTCCTTCTGACTGACCAAACGCATCCCTTATACTCTTCAATGCATCTATAACACTAGTGATATTATCGGAACTATCGGGGATCAAAGTATAACAATCATCTCCCGTCAGATTCATAGCCACACATAAGCCACCTTGTTTGGCTAAAATATAGTCAAGAGCCATGTCATGTTTCAACAACGTCAGTCTGTGACTTCTCTGAGTATTTGACAGAAGATCAAACCCTCGTATTGTTTCATTTGCAAAACCCTGCAAAGTATAGGTAATATTATCAATGTGATCTGCCAAAAATGTTACACCATACCATGGAAAAAGTCCAAGTCCCCACTTCTCTCCTAGACTTATCCTCCAATGGTAGGACTCCAACTTATTAAATTGTGCCATTTCCCTTTTCACCCTATTTCCAGACCTAGAATCAGATTTAGCAGTGTCCGATGCCTTTCCCTTTTGGATAGTATAGACCTCATATGGAAGTTTCAACGTCGACATGTAACAACATCCTGTCCATCCATAGGGTAAGAATATATATGCTTTATCACCACAAACCCACCAAATATCTCGAAAATTCCCAATAGTCACATTTCCAGGCAAAAGCTGATCTTTTACCATCAAAGTCCTTCTATTCTTACTAGATGGAACATGAAAAGTTACTTTATATGTCTCACCACTAACCTTACGTTCATGCTTATCCAAAGTCATCATATACTCATCACAATCTGATATACCCATAAACATACCTGGTCCATCATATGTTTTATTTGAACAAAAGCAGCTTCTAGCCCTTATTGGTTTTACCTCCAATGCTTCAGGAATCGCTGTTAACTGATTTTCATTCTGATCTAACAAATTGACATAGGGTAATTCATTTAACCAAGAGCAATTAAACTTAGGCCTAAACAAATGTCTTGACAATGACATCATCATATCTGTTACTGATTGTTGCTGATACAACAACCATGATAAAGCATAAGATTGACACGCGGTTGATAGAGGTTGAGCCACTGTCTCTAAGATTGAACCCCACGTGCCTGGTGATGGAATTCTCAGCAGACATGGACCCTCAAGATTCCTCACTGATCTTATAGAATGAGTTAACTGCTGGAACCATAGATTCCTACCTGCCCATCCATCTTTAATTTGCAAAACAGAAGAGTCAAATCCATATGCTTTCCATTTAGTTTCTCTCTTCCCTAACGAGCGGTATTGATCAGATATATGTTCTTGTCTTCCATCAAAATCCAAGAACTCATTCTGTACCCCCGGGATAGTATTCTCCACTATTTCAGATGAATGTACATGATTCACTGCTACCATCTGTTCTCCTGTTTCAACACTATCCTTACTACCATTTACAGCACTCTCCATCTGTATCACAGACTTCTGAGTCACGTTTACTACATCCTTTAGTTTCAGGAAAGTTGTTATTGGTGTCTGTGTCACATTTCCGGGGCTTGTTATCGCTGTTGTAACATTCATTTCTTCCAAAGTTATTGTTAAAATAGTGGCTTTAGTTGATGTATTAAGACTTTTGATTAGGTCCAGTGGCAAAGTTACAGATGTCCTCTGTGTATTATTTATTGTTGGAGTAGCTACTGTAGTATGCTGCTCCTGAACTCCTTTGGTAACTGTGGAAACTTCAACAGACTTTAAAGTTTCTATCATAAGCGTCACCTTACGGGTTACATAGCCTTCTAACCAGTAATTCTTAACCGGAACAAATTTGAATGCTGGCTCTAAATAAGTACAAGTATATTCTCCCTGATCTTCCCATGTAATATTACGCAAAATGAGTGAGCAATCACTCATAACCCTTTTCCATTTCATATCGTTGTACAAAATATACTTCCTTTGGCTAGGTGGCACAGCTTCTACTTCTAGTCCTGATAACAACAATTCTTCTCCATAATTATCTCTCCACGTGGGAGGAATATCACCACCCCCACTCCGTCTCTCACATCTACAAGGAAGATGAGCTGTACCACCCATCCTAGCCCTAATGACAATATTTTTGTCTGAAATTGGTGTTGGAACGAGTTTCTGAGGCGCCATTGTAATGAAATGTGATACATTTATAGCTTTAACAGCTGTCAATGTTGAAAGAGTTGAATTGCTTCTTACTGTTGTTGCATTAGGTTGGAGTGTTGATGTAATAGTTGTGGATTCATCTATTTTCCCTATACCTTGGAGCTCTTTACTTATACTTCCATCTATCACCACTAGTGTCACTACATTAACTCTTAGTCCCGACTCTAATCCCTCACTTTCAAACTGTGGATTATAAAAAATACATTTATAATCACCTTGATCCTCCTGCTGGGAATTGTACACATAGAGAGTACAATCACCCTCAATCTTCATTCTTCTCTTATCATTCAGCAACGCATACTTTCTCAATGCAACTGCTCCTAATAGATCTAAACTCCTGCCATGGTTGTCTTCCCACTGAACTCTAAATTTCCCTTCACCACTGTTCTCTCTCGTGCACTGGCATGGAAGCTGAGCTGACTTTCCTAGGGTTACTTCTACCCTAGTTTTCGTAACGTTTTGGTCTGACTTTTCTCCTAACTGGTCTGGGCCTACTTTGTCTAACTGAATCATCAGCTTCTCCTGTAACAGAGTTGCCCTTGGTGATCTCCGTGGTTTCACAGTCCACTGAAGTATTCCCTGTTGTGTCTGGGACGTATTGAAAGTCAATGTCCCCAAATCTCTTTTCCTTCCCATCCATTGCAGAGTCATCTCTGGCATCATCAGAAGTGTACACATTATCATCAATGTTGTCCACAACATGAACAATCTCTCCTTCCGGGTGTTGACTCTGGATATTGTCAGGCATCTCTCCTTCCACCTGTTCTTCCCTATCGTCATCCTGCTCTCTTGAGCCTTCAACATCCTCTCTCTCTATGCGTGGCACCACTTCTCCAGGTGCTTTAACGCAATGTGACAAATGATACCACGTTGGAGATCCTTTAACCTGCACAGCTGTTCCAGTACTACGAACAACCTCAAATGGTCCCTCACGGCGTTCGTTATACCACTTCCTTCTAAATACCTTCACGAACACCTTGTCCCCCGGTTGCACTGTACTCCTTTTTTGCTCATCAAGCTTCTCCTGCACCTCTTCTTTTCTTTGCCTGTCAGAAACATACGTGGACAGCTTTTTATGAAAATTGGCCATATATGTAACGTATGCTCTCATTTCATCTTCCAGGAGAGCCAAGCTTGGACCCTTTCCGCTTGTTCGCAAACAAGGCGTAGGCATCCTTCTTCCTGTGACCAGTTCATGGGGTGTCATACGTAGATCACGCAACTCACTTGAGCGACACACCATTAATGCTAAAGGAAGCGCCGCTATCCAGTTTAGACCCGTATGCTGGCAAATTTTGATAATGCGATTTTTCAAGACACCGTTCATTCTTTCACAAATCCCTTGACTTTGTGGGTGATAAACTGCTCCTAGACGTTGCTTAATTCCCAATTTTTGCAACGTCAATTTCACTGATTTATCCACAAATTCTTTCCCATTGTCTGAGGATATTCGGTCGGGAAATCCCCACCTGCTTATGACTTCTTTGCACAAGAACTTAGCAACCGACTGAGCATCTTTTCGCTTGGTTGGACAGGCCTCCGGCCATCGTGAAAATCTGTCAACAACCACCAACATGTACCTTTTCCCATCAACTGGTTTTATCATATCAACAAAGTCGATAACCAACTCACGCATAGGACCTCTCGGTGTAGGAATGTGGCCAGGAAGAACAGTCACACCCCGGCGAACATTGTTTTTCAGACAAATTGTGCACCTGCCTATGACATGGTCAACTTGTTCAAGCAAATATGGTGCCCAACAACCATACTCCTTTGTGATCTTTCTTTTAACCTCCCCCCTTGCAACATGAGCTAACCCATGTGCTTCCTGAATCATCAGACCTAATAGGTCTGGAGGCGCTACTATCAACCCCTCATGGTTTCTCCACAGACCAGTAGCATCTTTGACGGCACCTCGGTCAAGCCATAACTGTTTGTCGATCGTAGAAGCAGCTTCCTGCATCAAAATCACATCCTTAAGCGTAATTTTGTCTTCCAAGTCCACTGCATGAGTGACCAGAAAAACTTTGCCCAATTTGTCCGCTCCTGTGACGGCTTTTGCAGCTTCATCAGCAGCTTTGTTCCCTTGTGTAACTTTCGACACATCTGTCCTATGAGCTGCACACTTAGCTATCGCTATCTCTGTAGGCTTCATCATAGCGTGTAACAGTTTCATTATTTGCGCATGATGTTGTATCGGAGAACCATCCGTTTTCTTAAACCCTCGACCTTTCCACACTGCTCCGAACAGATGACATACACTATGTGCATATGCTGAATCAGTGTATATCGTCACTCGCTTTCCTTCTGCTAACAAACATGCTTCTGTTAGCCCCACAAGTTCAGCAAGTTGTGCAGACGCAGGCTGTGGTATTACTTCAGCCTTCTCGACGACAAATCCAGTTCCTTGGGCTTTGACTACTGCATAGCCAGCGCACAACTTGTCTCCCACACGATAACAAGACCCATCAGTCCAATACTCCAGGTCTGCTTCACGTAATGGAAAGGCTTGCAAATCTGATCGAAGCCTTGAGTATTTCTCTGCTTCCTGGACACAATCATGTGGTTCACCATCCTCTGAAGTTGGCAAATTCTCGGCTGGATTCACCGTATCACACCTTACTAGGGTGACATCTTCCTGCTCTAAGAGCCTGTGATAGTCTCTGAGCCTAGGCATAGTCAATGTATATTTCCCAAAGTTCAGAAGATTTCTGAGACTATGATGGGTAAGAATTGTTACTGGGTAACCCATTGTAACGGATGATGCTTTGTTATACATTGAATATACTCCCACCATTGCCCTGTAGCACAGTGGTAGTCCTAGTTCTACTTCTGAATAGGCAGTAGAGTAGTAGGAAATAGGCTGAGGATTCGTCCCTGTGCCTGTCGGCTGACAAAGAACTGCACATGCATATTTGCCTCCAGTAGAAGTAGACACATATAGCAGAAAATTCTTAGAGTAGTCTGGTAATGTGAGTGCAGGTGCCTCCTGCAACCTCTGTTTGATCGTTTCAAATGCCACAAGGCCTTCCTGTGTCCAGGAAAGATTGCTATGGAGTTGACCATTTCCAGTATCCTTTACCATAGCTCTCAAAGGTCCTGTCAAACTAGCATAGCTCTCAACCCAAGCTGAAGAATATCCAGCAATACCAAGAAATGTCATCATCTCTCTGACAGTTCTAGGCTTCGGAGCCTTACGAATAGCTTCCAATTGACTATCCGAAATGCTTCGATTTCCGTGCGTTATTGTCTGACCCAAATAGACAACCTTCTCCTGGCAATATTGCAACTTTTTCTGTGAAACCTTATGTCCCTTTTCTGCCAATACCTGTAGCAGTTTAATTGAGTCTCTATGACATGTTTCCTTATCCTGTGAGCAGATAATTATATCATCTACATACTGAATGACAGTGCTTTGCAATATCTGATCTATCCCTACCAGATCTTCCTTCAATACTTTATTGAAGATGTGCGGGCTGTGCCGAAAACCCTGTGGTAAACGATTGTACTCATAGAACTGTCCCTTATATGTGAACCCAAATAAACCCTGACTCTCTACACTAAGTGGAACACTAAAAAATGCACCACATAAGTCTAACACCGTAAAATGTGTCGCATCAGGAGGAATTTGGGCTAACAAAGTATGCGGGTCTGGCACTTCCGCTGGAAAGTCAGTTACTACCTCATTCACTGCTCTCAAGTCATGAACCACACGATAAGTTCCATCTGGTTTTTTCACAGGTAACAAAGGTGTGTTACTCTGAGGATTTTTTGTTGTCCTTAAAACAGTTGCTTTCGAAAGTCCTTCAATTTGTGGTTCGATCCCTTGGATTGCTTCATCTTTCAATGGATACTGATTCTTCCAAGGAGGTCTGACTCCTGGTCGAAGTTCAACTTTCACCGGTTGGGCTGATTTCACAAGTCCAATATCGGTACTGTGTTGAGACCACAGAAATTCTGGAACTTGTTGCAACATCTCCTCTTTCATAGGGTCTGAATCCATCTTCACGCTGCAAATAGATTCGTGTGTTATCCGTACAGCTTGTGGCTCTCCTTGTCCTTGAGCCGAAATCATGATTTTGAGAAATCGATGATCTTCAGTCCTCCAGATCGCCAAATTCTCTTTCATCGGTATGAAAACAGCTTTCTCTGCTTCTGTCATCATTTCTCCTATTTGCTTCTGCTCATAGCCTTCAGAAACCAACAAGGTCACATGTGGCACACTCTTCTCAATCTCAAATTCTTTATCCAGATAATCGTCTGTGTTTATCTTCATAGCTGCTCCTTGTGGTCCTAAAATTATGCAACATGAGGTAAGTTGAACTTTCTTTGGTTGACGACTCAGCCATTCCTCTGAGTCCGATTGGGCAGCATTCTTGAAATACTTGAGCGTACAATGAGATGGATATTCTGGAAGCCTCGCATCTGGCATGTTTGTCACAATGAATTTCTCCCATATCTTAGCCTGCTTCAAAAAATCTTCACTGAGATTTCCAATCCAGAATACTGAAGAAGAATCCATCTCAGTTGTCATCGACAATTGGTAAACATTTTCCTTTGGCATCTCTACCAGACAGCCGTCTGGTGTACATTTTATTGTACAGTTCAACTTACACAATGCATCTCTTCCCAACAATGCAATAGGTGTATGTTCTGATACTAGTATGGGTATTGTAATTTTCTGATTTTCATAGCAGAGCTCAATTGGTTCCGTAAGAGGAATCAGCTGTTTCACTCCCTCAAATCCGATTGTCCTAATTAGTTGATTGGACATAGGGAGATGTGTAGCATCTTCAGGCCGAACACAGGTAAAAGCAGCTCCGCTATCCGCCATCACTTCCAATGGTCGTTTGTTTACTTTTACCTCAATTGTTGGATCTTTTTCCGGTCCTGATGCTACCAGCTGACACCCCCCTTTCGGATCTTCTGGGCACCTCTAGAATCCTTGCTCCGGGCCCCTATAAGGGTTCACCGGTCCTCCAGATGATCTTGACTGGCTCCTGTATCTTCCTCTGAAATTCCCTCTGGTGTTACCTTCTGGCCCATTACACTCACGGGCAAAATGACCAACCTGTCCACAATTATAACACACTTCTGAAGATTGCAAGAAGTGTGGCTTGAATCTTCCTCCTCTTCCTCTTCCTGAACCTTCTCGTCCTCTTCCTCTCCAATTCTGTCTCTGTCCAGAAACTGGCTGTGGATATGAAACAACTGGTACCGCTATTGGTGTCTGGTACAATTGTGGTTGGAACTGGTTTGGTTGAAGCTGTGGCAGTGATTGTTGATTTGGTTTACCCTGATTCTGCATCACCAGAGCTTGTTTTTTCTCCTTCTTATTCTCCACCAGTTGTATTTGATTGAGTTTTCTGAGAGTTTCTTGGTCCTGTTCTTTCTGGTTGTGTTCCTTTTTCCGGTACAGATCCACTTGATGGGCTATATGATCTGTATAGACGCCTTTTGTCATGCTTCCAAGTCCAACCACTTCTGCCAGTTTGCTTCTTACCAGTAAGGGCAGTCCCATCTGTAGTTTAGCTCTCAAGATTGACTGCTCAATTTGACTCACATCTGGATCATTTCCGGTTATATTTCTCCACACTTGATGAACTCTTGACACGTAGGCTCTCGGATTTTCTTGTTGTCCTAGTGGGTCAATCAGAATGTTGTCAGGATGCACATTTGTTGGAAACATATCTTTCAGTGCTCTCCACAGCCGATTCCTGCTTGCAGCCAACAATTCAGGATCATTCACAGCAGTTCCCACGTATCTGTGAAGTCCAGCTCTCTGAAAAATTTCTTCCATGCCTGGAATCCCAAGGAGATTAGCCAAAAGTCTCTTAATGTCTCCTATGGCAGACTGTGTTCCCACCGTAATTTCTTCCAACTTTGAAATCCAAGGATATGCTCCATCTTGAAGAGTAGGCAGCTTCTCAAGTATATCTGACATATCGGTATTCTGCAAAGGCTTATATTCTAGGTTTTGTCCTCGAATGATCACCGGCATAATTTTCTTACTAGTGCCATCTTTCCTTGGCCTCAATGTATATCTCTTCTCAGATTCTTGGGATTCTTTTCTCAGCAGCTTCTTCTCCTTTGTCTTCAGCTTTTTGAGTCGTTCTTCCAGTTCTTTTACTTCTTCTAAATCATTGGCCTTATACAGGTATGATACGCATCGGTCTATATCTCTTTCTATTTCTTCTGTGTTAGTCATTGGAGGATAAAATCCTCTTGAATATGAAGCACCTTTAGTCTCCAAATTTTCATCGCTGTCTCCATCTTCATTTTCACCAGCACTCGAATCACTTGTATTCTTCTTCTTCCAACTTCCATCACCCCTTCTTTCCGCTCTGGCCAACCTCTGTCTGATGACAGGGTCATATCCACCCATGATCTCTTCTGAATCACTCTGATCATCCTCATCATCATCATCATCATCATCAAGTTCCATCCTCCTTGACCTCACTCTACCCTTAGTCTCCAGACATCTCGTTGTCTTCCTGCCTTTGGAGTTTGGATTCATCTTTATGGTCGTTTCTGCTTGTCCCCTCTCTATTATTCGTTCATCCTCATCTCTGATGCAATAATCACCTTCCTGAATGATCACTGGAAGCTGAGGATAAACGTCCTTAAACTTGGCTTCTTTCTCATAAGGTGGGGGTGTTTTTGCTGAATCCATATATGAGAAAGGTGTATTGACTTCTGCAATCAGTTTTTCTGTCACCTTCACCTCTTTTGCCATTTTCTCTGCACCTCTGTCTCTCTTATCTTTTGTGTCTTTTATCAGTTTTTGTCCTTCATTTTCAAAAAGCTTAAGAACACCCAGCTCTCTTTGTCTTTTTTCTTTACGAAGTTTTCCTTTCTTCCCCTTCTTTTGATCTGTCTTATACGTGGATACAAGCACTTGCATTATGTTGATGACGTCTGGATTAAGCGTGCCTTCCAATGGCCATGGTTGTTCAATGTCAGGCCAACGTTTATTCCATTTTTCAGATAATTTTGCTATACCATTAACTAGTGGATCACTATTCTGTACTACATGAAGAGGAGTAATTGCTTTTGTAGTTTTGATGTCCTTTTTCCCCATTGTAATGACTTGTTATGTGTTACCCTCTAGTTTTCCCCTTTTTTTTTTTTTTGTTTTTGTTTTTTTTAAATTAAAAAATAATTAATCAATTAATCCAATCAATCAATTAACCAATTCAAATCAATACATCAATCAACCAATTCAATCAATCAATCAATCAATCAATAAATTCAATCAATCAATGAAATCAAATCAATCAGTCAATCAATTACTAATGAAATCAATCAATCAATTAATCCAACCAATGAACCAATCAATCAATCAATCAATCAATTACCAATGAAATCAATCAATCAATTAATCCAACCAATGAACTAACTAAATCAAATCAAATGAATCAATCAAATAATCAATCAACAAATCAAATCAATAAATCAATCAACTAACTTAATCAAATCAATGAATCAATTAACTAATCCAATCAAGTCAATCAATCAATCAACTAATCAATCAATCAATCAACTAATCAATCAAATCAATCAACGAATTACAAATCAATCAATCAATCCGATCCATCAACAAATTTAGCCAATCAATCAATCTGATCAATTAAACAAGCAATCAATAAATTAACCAAATCAATCAATCAATCAATTAATCAAATCAATCATTGAATTACTAATCAATCAAATCAATCAATTACTAATTATTCTGTGAATTTTATTTTACCAAATTATTGATTAGTGGCAATCTTACCACATCCGATGAGGAAGAGTAAAGGAAAGTAGTCAACTCCAGAGCAATTCAAAAATAAAATACCTGTACCAGCAACACTACCCAATTGCTTAATAAGCAATTAATTACCTTAATTTTACAGAATAATTTCAATGCTGGAATTCCAACACAACTCTAATCAAAACAAGTCATTGACAAAAACTGTAATGTGCAATTATCAATTACATAAATTCATCAGTCTGTTGCCAAGCTCTTGCGAAATGGTCACAACATGAAATATTCTATGTAAACACAATGTATCAATTATATCCTGTGAGGGAAAGTAGATTTGTGAATAATAACAGCACTGGCCTTAATTTGGACTGGGTTGCCGTCTCTGATGTCAGTTGATGTCAGCCCCTCCTCACTCTCTCTCTCTCTCTCTGTCTCCTCCTTCTCGTCTCTCGTATGACAGAAGGACAAAAGGACAAAGAAGAGTTTAGTTTATACTTTTTCCACATTCACGCTAAGAAATAAGCAAACAGCTTAACTCAGGAATATTATAAATAGCTCAATAACATTTTATTTTATTCATTTATTTTAATATTATTATTTTTAATCCGTCAATATATCTCTCATTCACCAACTCAACCGATTATCAACCAAACAGTTTTACAGTCAAGCAATAGTTAATTCAAGAGAAGATTTCACTTGTGTGCAAAATTCCCCCTCCCGTTTCTTTTTGGCTGCACTGAAGTGGACTCTCCCAATCAGTTCAGTGCAGGGGAGTGGCTAAAGTCATAAATCCTACGCGTGCGCAGTTCAGTCACCGATGTGATTTCAGAGTGGAAGGAGCGAACAGAGCAGACTGTTGCTCCGTTCTCTCCTCCCATAGACAATAACACTTAAGACTTTAACAGAGCTCACAAACTGAACACATAGAACATACAAGACATACAATAAGACTTAAGACATTAACAGAGCTCACAAACTGAACACATAGAACATACAAGACATACAATAAGACTTAAGACATTAACAGAGCTCACAAACTGAACACATAGAACATACAAGACATATCCAACGTCGAAGTTTGTTATCACTTATCTGCAGATTTATAGTAATGATATCAAATATAATAGTAATGTAATGTTTATAGTAATGTTATCAAATATAAAACATCTCTATACACTCTTAGAAAGTCCTCCCTGTAGGCTCATGATTCGTTAGTAAACGTTCTCTTTTTATAGAGACTCATAAGATCTTTGAACTTATAGTCCTTCCAGGGGGCTCATAGTTTATATAGTTTAAGAATTACAAACGTTCTCACAAACAGAGACTCATAAGATATTTAACCTTAACTGTGTTGTAGGGGTTTTAACTTTTTACTCTAGGGGCTTAACATTTGAAAACAAAAATACCTAAGACATTTATTTACAAGAGACTAAAAACCTTAGTCGACACACATCTGGAACTCATCAAGCACGCAGCCACACTCACTCTGTTTCACACACACACACTGACAGAGAAATGCGCTTTTCCTCCTTTCAGACACACACACAGAGAGAAATTGGATCCATCTATCGCCGTTCCTATTTCATTATATTCCATTTGCTAAATTTCTGCTACCTTCAGATTTTAGACATTCAAAAGAGAGGATTACTTCAGACAGATGTTTCGTCAAACAAATTCAGAGCGGTAAACTTACAATTGAATATATTGTCTTAAACCAGCAGTTCCGAGAACTGACTTGAGAGTCAATCTAATAACTATCAAGATTTATGGCCCATCTCTAATGATCGCCTCGTTTGAGGGCTTCCTTAAATTAACGGCGCCCTAAAAGTATACTCATTTACTTATTCCTGGGCTTATTTCTTCATAATGTTCCTGAACACTCTCTCACACACTTTTTTCCCAAGCCAAAATATGTGTGCCCAGTGTCAATAATGTCTATAGACTCTCCCCTTTCTCTGCGTTGTTCTCAACGCAAACTAATTTAGAAAATTTAGAACGGAATTCCTATCACACAGCAAAAAGAACCAGCAAAATGCACGCATAAGTAATTTAACGGTACATCTTGAACGCACACACTCTGGACTCACAAAACGGCCAACGCCCAATATTAGTGAAAAATCTCACCTTTTTTAGCCGGCTTCTTTGAGCGGGAGTCACTTTGTAGCCCAGGAGTGGAATGCAAAGAGAAGACGTAACACGCCCCAAAAAGAATAAAAAATAAAATAAAACTACCTCGTCGCCATTAAATGTGGTTACTAAAAGAAACACTTTTGCTGGTCCATGCTTGTGATGATAAGAAGATCCGCCGACACTGTACTTTGATTATAAAGGTTTATTATAACAAAGAGTTTACAGTGTCCAATTTACAGATACCTGCCGATATCTAGAGAACAGCCCGACCCAATCTGATTAGCTATTCTTTCTATTCTATCGTTCAAGACATGGTTTTATATCCTTTGTGACGTATTATGGTGTGATTCTAAAAAACCAATCCCAGGCCATTACATATCCTCTTTTCCAGGAATTTAGTAATGCTTTCCAGATGTTTTCCAGCACAGTAGAGTACACCATTTTGCCACATCAGCAAAATCTTAGGGCCACGTTTCCTACTTTATCTAGACTGTTTAAGATACTACAGCAATCACAGAGGTCAGACGTTTCTTGTAGTTGGCCACCAGGTTTGCTCACATCTCAGAAGGGATTTTGTTCCACTCTTCTTTGCAGATCTTCTCCAAGTCATCAAGGTTTTGAGGCTGACGTTTGGCAACTCGAACCTTCAGCTCCCTCCACAGATTTTCTATGGGATTAAGGTCTGGAGACTGGCTAGGCCACTCCAGGACCTTAATATGCTTCTTCTTGAGCCACTCCTTTGTTGCCTTGGCCGTGTGTTTTGGGTCATTGTCATGCTGGAATACCCATCCACAACCCATTTTCAATGCCCTGGCTGAGGGAAGGAGGTTCTCACCCAAGATTTGACGGTACATGGCCCCGTCCATCGTCCCTTTGATGCGGTGAAGTTGTCCTGTCCCCTTAGCAGAAAAACACCCCCAAAGCATAATGTTTCCACCTCCATGTTTGACGGTGGGGATGGTGTTCTTGGGGTCATAGGCAACATTCCTCCTCCTCCAAACACGGTGAGTTGAGTTGATGCAAAAGAGCTCGATTTTGGTCTCATCTGACCACAACACTTTCACCCAGTTCTCCTCTGAATCATTCAGATGTTCATTGGCAAACTTCAGATGGGCCTGTATATGTGCTTTCTTGAGCAGGGGGACCTTGCGGGCGCTGCAGGATTTCAGTCTTTCACGGCGTAGTGTGTTACCAATTGTTTTCTTGGTGACTATGGTCCCAGCTGCCTTGAGATCATTGACAAGATCCTCCCGTGTAGTTCTGGGCTGATTCCTCACCGTTCTCATGATCATTGCAACTCCACGAGGTGAGATCTTGCATGGAGCCCCAGGCCGAGGGAGATTGACAGTTCTTTTGTGTTTCTTCCATTTGCGAATAATCGCACCAACTGTTGTCACCTGCTCACCAAGCAGCTTGGCGATGGTCTTGTAGCCCATTCCAGCCTTGTGTAGGTCTACAATCTTGTCCCTGACATCCTTGGAGAGCTCCTTGGTCTTGGCCATGGTGGAGAGTTTGGAATCTGATTGATTGATTGCTTCTGTGGACAGGTGTCTTTTATACAGATAACAAACTGAGATTAAGAGCACTCCCTTTAAGAGTGTGCTCCTAATCTCAGCTCGATACCTGTATAAAAGACACCTGGGAGCCAGAAATCTTTCTGATTGAGAGGTGGTCAAATACTTGTTTCCCTCATTAAAATGCAAATCAATTCATAACATTTTTGACATGTGTTTTTCTGTATTTTTTTGTTGTTATTCTGTCTCTCACTGTTCAAATAAACCTACCATTAAAATTATAGACTGATCATTTCTTTGTCAGTGGGCAAACGTACAAAATCAGCAGGGGATCAAATACTTTTTTCCCTCACTGTATGGTAGTAGGTGCCAGGCACACCGGTTTGTGTCAAGAACTGCAATGCTGCTGTGTTTTTCACGCTCAACACTTTCCCGTGTGTATCAAGAATGGTCCACCACCCAAAGGACATCCAGCCAACTTGACACAACTGTTGGAAGCATTGGGCCAGCATCCCTGTGGAACACTTGACACCTTGTAGAGTCCATGCCCCGACGAATTGAAGCTGTTCCGAGGGCAAAGGGGAGGTGCACTAATCCGCTCACTAATCCGCTCCGACAAGCCATCAAACAGGCAACGCGTGAATACAGGACTAAGATCAAATCCTACTACGCCTGCTCTGATGCTCAATGGATGTGGCAGGGGTTACAAACTATCACGGATTACAAAGGGAAACCCAGCCATGACTATACAGTATATAGACAGCAGCAGTCAATACAGCAGGCTATGGTGATGATGATACTGATGCCTTTGCTAGCTAATGCTACTACCGGTACTGTACACAAGGGTCAACAGTGTAACATAATATGATAGTGGCATGTTGTACTACTACAGACATCAGTGTTTATGTGATTAAATATGACTTTGTCAAGTAGCCAGTGTTGTGTTCCACCATTCTATGTGATTCATTTCCAGTTTGTTATGTTGTTATTAGACCAACATTATAGAGGACATTATTATTAGGAGGCTGCAGTAATGTTGAGATGCAGTAGGGGGAGCTCTAGTCTAGAACACTGGAACCTTCAGTAGCACTTTGATGCAGCTGATGAGGAGTGATGGTCGTGGGTGTTTAAATGGAATGGGTTCTAATTGAATGACATCATGGAACTTTGACCTGTATATACAGAACTCAGAAGGGCAAAGCAACACATTCCAATAAATTGTTAACATTCTAAATAGTATAGACAACACATTGTAGTATCTGAACTTTTATAACTTTGGCTGAGGTTTGCATACTCTACTTTGCTGAAACATCTGGAAAGTGTTACTATAGGGGCCCCCTAAAACAGAGGAGATTCTGCTATGTGGAGGCCAGGGATTGGTCTATTCAAATCACGCCACCTTATGTTACATAAAGCATAGGATATATATACCATGTTTTAACAAAGGAATGGGAGAGTGATTATATTTGGGATTGGTTTCGTTGCTCTCCAGATTCTGCAGAGTCTGTAAATTGATACTGAAATCTTTGATATAATAAACCTTTATAATTACATTTACATTTTTACATTTTAGTCATTTAGCAGACGCTCTTATCCAGAGCGACTTACAGTTAGTGAATACATATATATATATATTTTTTATACTGGCCCCCCGTGGGAATCAAACCCACAACCCTGGCGTTGCAAACGCCATGCTCTATCAACTGAGCTACATCCCTGCCGGCCATTCCCTCCCCTACCCTGGACGACGCTGGGCCAATTGTGCGCCGCCCATAATCAAGTACAGTGTCAGCGGATTCCTTGTCAACACATCATTGCAGCATCGTTGTTCGGCCACCACAGAAATTGACGACGAGGATTTGGGGGCGAGTTGCGTCTGTTTCAACGTTCCATCATGGGCTCCGAGCTGACTCCCGCTCCAGAGGCCGGCAGATAAGGTGAGCTTTCTCACAACTTTGGGCGCTGGTCAGTTCGTGTGGCTGTGTGTGCGTTGAGGGGATGCACCGTGAAGAACCTGTGTGTGCCATGCTGTGATTGCTGTGTGATGAGATTCCGTTCTAAATTTCTAAATTGAAAACAACGCAAACAGGGGGGAGTGTGAATATAATAAAGGATCAAAGGAAAAAAAGGAATTGATAACACTGGGCCCAGGGAAATTTGGCTTGAATAAAATTAAAGGGAAAAAGGAATAAAATAAAGGCATAAAATAAGGGACAAGGAACTAAGGAAAACAGGATTAAGGATTAGGACGCCGCTGATTTACGGAAGCCCTCAAATGAGGCGATCATTAGATGGGCCGCAAATCCTGGAAAGTCACTAGGTGAATTTTCGGGTCAGTTCCAAGGAACTGTGAGATTGTAGAATAGAAATTCAATTGTATGTTACCTTTCGATATATAGTTGACGAGCTATATGTCCGAAGTAGCCTCTCATTGAATATATGCAACTCAAGGCAACAAAAATGTAGGAAGGGAAAAAAAGGAATAAAGGAATAGGAGCGGCGGAAGCATGCTTTAGGAATTGTATGAATGTATGCATTCTTGTTGATTGGATAGTTTTCATGTGTGTATGAGAGACAGTGTGTGTGCGTGTGGGTGCAAAGAAAGATGTCTCTGCTGTGTTTCAGCTGTGTGGATTGTGCAGAGATTTATATGCTTGACTCATGCTATGATAAGATTTTATGTTAGATATATATACATATATATGTTTTGGTTGAGAACAGGGTTTTAGTTTTTTGTAAGGAAATCTGTTAATTACGGTTAAAACCTTATGAGTCTCCATTTGAGAGAACGTTTTCAAATTTGTTAAAATCTATGAGCCCCCGGGAGGACGTTATGATTGGATAGAGAGGATTTGTAATGGATAAGAAAATAAGTATAAAGATTAGAGTAGAATAAGTGAAGAGAGAAGAGAGAGAAAATAGACTATAGTAAAGTAAGAAACTTCGAAGTAGGATTTGTGTTCTATGTTTTGTGTTGGTTTGTGCGTTTTGTTCAGTGTTACTGTTTGTCTGTGTTGGAAAAAATGGAGGGACAGCTGATCTGTCTGCTGTTTGACTTAGAGAAAAATTACTTGCAGGAGCACTCATCTCACCCTGAAGTCACACTAATAAATGAACTGCGCATGTGTGGAGTTCTAGGGGTTTGCAGTTACACAGAACAAATATGCCACTCCCCTGCCTGCACTGAGCTGCTGTGGCACGCAGACTTATAGGTGAAAAAAGAAGGAGGGGGAGACTTGAGTACACACAAATAAAGTATTCTGTTTGTTAAGCGGCTGTTGCTTGACTATGAAACCATTTGATTGAGATCCATTGAATTTATAAATGAGAGCTATGTTGACGGATAAAAAAAAAAATGTTATTGCGCTAATTAAAATACTCCTGAGTTAAGCTGCTTGCTTATTTCTTAGCGCGAATGTGAACATAGGTATGTCTAAAAGGATAAGAAAACATATACAGTGAGGGAAAAAAGTATTTGATCCCCTGCTGATTTTGTATGTTTGCCGACTGACAAAGATATGATCAGTCTATAATTTTAATGGTAGGTTTATTTGAACAGTGAGAGACAGAATAACAACAAAAAAATACAGAAAAACGCATGTCAAAAATGTTATGAATTGATTTGCATTTTAATGAGGGAAATAAGTATTTGACCCCCTCTCAATCAGAAAGATTTCTGGCTCTCAGGTGTCTTTTATACACGTAACGAGATTAGACCAAGGAGATTGGCCAAGACCAAGGAGCTCTCCAAGGATGTCAGGGACAAGATTGTAGACCTACACAAGGCTGGAATGGGCTCCAAGACCATCGCCAAGCAGCTTGGTGAGAAGGTGACAACAGTTGGGGCGATTATTCGCAAATGGAAGAAACACAAAATAACTGTCAATCTCCCTCGGCCTGGGGCTCCATGCAAGATCTCACCTCGTGGAGTTGCAATGATCATGAGAACGGTGAGGAATCAGCCCAGAACTACACGGGAGGATCTTGTCAATGATCTCAAGGCAGCTGGGACCATAGTCACCAAGAAAACAATTAATAACACACTGCGCTGTGAAGGACTGAAATCCTGCAGCGCCCGCAAGGTCCCCCTGCTCAAGAAAGCACATATACAGACCCGTCTGAAGTTTGCCATTGAACATCTGAATGATTCAGAGGAGAACTCGGTAAAAGTGTTGTGGTCAGATGAGACCAAAATCGAGCTCTTTGGCATCAACTCAACTCGCCGTGTTTGGAGGAGGAGGAATGTTGCCTATGACCCCAAGAACACCATCCCCACCGTCAAACATGGAGGTGGAAACATTATGCTTTGGGGGTGTTTTTCTGCTAAGGGGACAGGACAACTTCACTGCATCAAAGGGACGATGGACGGGGTCATGTACCGTCAAATCTTGGGTGAGAACCTCCTTCCCTCAGCCAGGGCATTGAAAATGGGTCGTGGATGGGTATTCCAGCATGACAATGACCCAAAACACACGGCCAAGGCAACAAAGGAGTGGCTCAAGAAGAAGCACATTAAGGTCCTGGAGTGGCCTAGCCAGTCTCCAGACCTTAATCCCATAGAAAATCTGTGGAGGGAGCTGAAGGTTTGAGTTGCCAAACGTGAGCCTCAAAACCTTAATGACTTGGAGAAGAGCTGCAAAGAGGTGTGGGACAAAATCCCTCCTGAGATGTGTGCAAACCTGGTGATCAACTACAAGAAACGTCTGACCTCTGTGATTGCCAACAAGGGTTTTGCCACCAAGTACTAAGTCATGTTTTGCAGAGGGGTCAAATATTTATTTCCCTCATTAAAATGCAAATCAATTTATAACATTTTTGACATGCGTTTTTCTGGATTTTGTTGTTGTTATTCTGTCTCTCACTGTTCAAATAAACCTACCATTAAAATTATGGACTGATCATGTCTTTGTCAATAGGCAAACGTACAGAATCAGCAGGGGATCAAATACTTTTTTCCCTCACTGTATGGTGATTACTCCAATAGTTTAATATCTGTATTGTATGGTTGAAATAACCCAGTGAGTGCATAAAATACTAAATTGTTGTCGGTTTCTTTTGTTCTCCTGTGGTGTGAGAGACGAGAAGGAGGAGACAGAGAGAGAGGAGGTGCTGACCAGTGCGTCACGCGACAGCGTGTGCTTCCCCGGATCCAGTCCAATTAAGGCCAGTACTGTTCTATCCACAAACTTACTTTCCCTTACCAGTGGCGGCTCCTGAAAAAATTCTCAGGAGGGGCAATTTTTCTGATGATTTAGGTGACCTACACACATTTAAAAAAAGATATGTCCAGCAACAACATGAAGACAGGGGCAGCATATAAGTCAATACCAGAAGCATTTATTGACTGATCTCAAAAGTGTTGGCTTACCAGGGTTGGTGGAGCCCTCAGTTTCATCTTTGCCTCGCAAAGCTAACAAACACTCCGCAAAACTTCACACACTGGATTAGCCGGCTGAGGATGTGGCGGTTCTTGCTAATGTCGTAGTAAATATATTTGTTATAGTGAATATGGAATATGATATGTTGAGTAAAATGTTGTGCTAAGATCTATTTAGGTCAGGAGCTGGTTATAAGTTCTGTTCCTATCCAATAACAATGGACAAAAGGGTCCTATCTTGTCAGCCTTGTCAGCAGGTGGCCAAGGACAACACCCACGCCATAGGCCTCTCAGTTCTTCCAACTCACGAGTTCTTGCTCTGAGGACACACACACACACACAAACACACACACACACACATCATCACTGTTAAACACACACACACACACATCATCACTGTTAAACACACACACACACACACACACACACAAAAATCCCCTCTCTTAGGCTGAACATTTGAAGACAGAGAACCCGACTCAGAGCCAATGCAACAGTGACAGTAGCCTGCAGGGGACCTCGCCCAACTCATCAGGACCAATCAGAAGATCAGAACTACTAGATTGAACCTACTTCATTTATTGCATAAAATGTCTGCACACAATGTTTCGGGGCTCTCTTCAGATAATAATAATAATAATAATAATAATAATATGCCATTTAGCAGACGCTTTTATCCAAAGCGACTTACAGTCATGCGTGCATACATTTTTGTGTATGGGTGGTCCCGGGGATCGAACCCACTACCTTGGCGTTACAAGCACCATGCTCTACCAGCTGAGCTACAGAAAGTGGATACTCATGGATGCGCATTGCAATTGTAAAATGTCAACACAATTGGAGACACCACGTCATTTTTGGAGACATGTTATTGACAGTAAACTATTGTAGATGCGACTGCTAACTAACTAAAACATTTTAGCTGGCTAGCTAATCATCTTAGCTAAATGTGGGGCAAACAATTCAGTTATTTACCGTTAATTTGAGGGATTGGGGTGAAAGAAATCGAGTTACATAGTGATACTTTACGATATACTGTATTGACAATATCGCAATATTTTAGCGCTAGTTGGCTGTACCTGCACCAAAACACCATTATTGTTCCTTCATAGCTTGTTCTCAATCTTTTCACATTGGGAGCCAATTTGTTTTCAGCACTTTTATTTCCATGACTGATCAAAACTCGTTCTCATGGCTTTCTGATCCCTCTGCAACAGACATATGGTGCGCAATAAAATCACAGTATCGAATCGCAATACGTATAGAATCATGAGACTCGCAATGCTGATGCATATATCTTATCGTGAGGTTCCTGGCAATTCCCAGCCCAAGTTCATTTGCCACAACAAATCTCTTCGCTAGCAAACGCGATGTCTTCTCCAAAACGGCAATGTGTCTCCAGCAATGTTTACTTTTTTGACGTTCTATGGCATCTCCACTTTCCAAGCATATATGACCACATGTAATATTTTGGTAAGTGATGCAAATAGTGAACTATGTAGGGCCAGGATGTAAAATATATGTAGCTGCAGCAATTTCTCTTATCTGATATGGTAAGTAATGGGGCTTAATTTATAGCTCCCTAAGAGTTTGACGAACGGGTCCGTGAACGCGATTCCAGATATATTTACCTCTGAATAAACTGCCTTTATTACACCATATCCACATCCAGTAAACTTGTGATTATCAACACTAACCTCATCGTTGTGGCGGCGGACAGCTAGCCTGTATCCCTCGTCATCCAGTTGAGTGAGTGGCAATGTCTTTTTTCGTTCGTACCAATTTTTGGAAAATCCTCGGGTGTAGGACTTTCCGCCTTTAGTAGAAACCTGTTGAATTATTAAATTTGGTCTGGGAGGTCCTAATTGTTTCGTTGCCAATTTATCTTAATTTGTTCGCCGACAAAAAGGAACTTCTTTCAAACAATAAACTCTTTTCTCAGTTACGTTCATGGTTACGTAACGTATGACGAAAGCGCGTAAGTGCAAGCCCACAGACACCCATTGAGATTGTATTGAAGGCTCTGAAATTTGAAAAAAATAGATTTTACATGGGAGTCTATGACAGAAGTTCTGGGCGATTTTCAATCTGACTGAAATCGCCCCAAAAGAGGGTGGAGCCATTTGAAGCACGACTTTAGCCTGATTCGACATTTAGTGGCAGTGTGGCACTGTGGCAGATCAGACGTATAGATTACAACACTGATAACTACTGTTGCCGTGATATAATTGATTAGAAAAAAAATCCCTTCCTTTTCCCGTTTGGCAGTGCGTCGCCCATATCGCCCTATTGAACAGGCCGTCCCTGTCCCTTACAGGATATTATAGACACATTTCTCGATGAAGGGCATTTATCTGTTTGTGTATGCCTAAAATATTTCATGTTGTGACCATTTGGCAGGGGACTTGGCAACAGACTGATCAATTGATGTAATTGAGAATTACACATTGGAGTTTTCTTTGTGCATGGGTTGTTTTGATTAGAGTTGTGTTGGAAATCCAGCACTGAGATTATTCTGTAAAATTAAGGTGATTGGGTGCTTATTAAGCAATTGGTCTGTGGGCGCTGTAGTGTTGCTGGATTACAAGTCTTTATTTTTTGATTGCTCTGAAGTTGACTAGTTTCCTTTACTTTTCTTTATCGGATGTGGTAAGATTGCCACTAATCAATAATTTGTTAGAAAGAAAAAAAAATAATAGGAGGGAAAGATAAGCTACATAGCTTAAAGTATTTTTTGGTTTACAAATTAATTAGTTTAAAATAGATTTTTTTTCTCCAGAAAATCACATTGTAGGATTTTTTATGAATTTATTTACAAATTATGGTGGAAAATAAGTATTTGGTCAATAACAAAAGTTTCTCAATACTTTGTTATATACCCTTTGTTGGCAATGACACAGGTCAAACGTTTTCTGTAAGTCTTCACAAGGTTTTCACACACTGTTGCTTGTATTTTGGCCCATTCCTCCATGCAGATCTCCTCTAGAGCAGTGATGTTTTGGGGCTGTCGCTGGGCAACACAGACTTTCAACTCCCTCCAAAGATTTTCTATGGGGTTGAGATCTGGAGACTGGCTAGGCCACTCCAGGACCTTGAAATGCTTCTTACGAAGCCACTCCTTTGTTGCCCGGGCGGTGTGTTTGGGATCATTGTCATGCTGAAAGACCCAGCCACGTTTCATCTTCAATGCCCTTGCTGATGGAAGGAGGTTTTCACTCAAAATATCACGATACATGGCCCATTCATTCTTTCCTTTACACGGATCAGTCGTCCTGGTCCCTTTGCAGAAAAACAGCCCCAAAGCATGATGTTTCCACCCCCGTGCTTCACAGTAGGTATGGTGTTCTTTGGATGCAACTCAGCATTCTTTGTCCTCCAAACACGACGAGTTGAGTTTAAACCAAAAAGTTATATTTTGGTTTCATCTGACCATATGACATTCTCCCAATCCTCTTCTGGATCATCCAAATGCACTCTAGCAAACTTCAGACGGGCCTGGACATGTACTGGCTTAAGCAGGGGGACACGTCTGGCACTGCAGGATTTGAGTCCCTGGCGGCGTAGTGTGTTACTGATGGTAGGCTTTGTTACTTTGGTCCCAGCTCTCTGCAGGTCATTCACTAGGTGCCCCTGTGTGGTTCTGGGATTTTTGCTCACCGTTCTTGTGATCATTTTGACCCCACGGGGTGAGATCTTGCGTGGAGCCCCAGATCGAGGGAGATTATCAGTGGTCTTGTATGTCTTCCATTTCCTAATAATTGCTCCCACAGTTGATTTCTTCAAACCAAGCTGCTTACCTATTGCAGATTCAGTCTTCCCAGCCTGGTGCAGGTCTACAATTTTGTTTCTGGTGTCCTTTGACAGCTCTTTGGTCTTGGCCATAGTGGAGTTTGGAGTGTGACTGTTTGAGGTTGAGGACAGGTGTCTTTTATACTGATAACAAGTTCAAACAGGTGCCATTAAGACAGGTAACGAGTGGAGGACAGAGGAGCCTCTTAAAGAAGAAGTTACAGGTCTGTGAGAGCCAGAAATCTTGCTTGTTTGTAGGTGACCAAATACGTATTTTCCACCATAATTTGCAAATAAATTCATTAAAAATCCTACAATGTGATTTTCTGGATTTTTTTTTCTCAATTTGTCTGTCATAGTTGACGTGTACCTATGATGAAAATTACAGGCCTTGCTCATCTATTTAAGTGGGAGAACTTGCACAATTGGTGGCTGACTAAATACTTTTTTTTCCCCAGTCTAGATTGACACACCGGTGTGTCAATCAACTCTAGGGGGTTAATGTAATAACTTGCCGGATAACGTAATAAAATGTTGAATGGTTAAAGTAATAACTTTTTCTGCTTAATGTAATAAGTTATTATGCTTTCCGGTGGTTATTATGTTATCAGGTGAGTGACAACTTTTTTGAAGAATAACATATAACTTCAACCGTTCATGTAATAACATACCCAAATCAATGTTTTTATGTACCATTATGTACCCAGCATGAGACACATGGATACAACATTTTGACTGAGTCTGAAGGATGGTCCAATTTTATCCAGAGTTTTTAACAAGAAAATGACAGTTAACATTTGATCATTAGTTGATCATTAGTGGATCAAAATGGATCTATTTTCATACATTCTGAGTAAGTCTGCAGTGACAACAGTTTTGACAGAGTTTGGTGAAGGCACAGGAGGCAAAGATAAGATTGCAACACAAGAAACCTGTCTTCCTGTTTTTGTTCTTGCTGACTTCTTTAAATCCAACACCGTTGAGTAACACATTGAGACATCAAACTGTCAAACATGTTTCATTTTCCTTATTCAGTTAATCAGTCTGAAATGTGTACCATAGCCATATTTTATGTATTACTGGTGATTGACATAAATGACATGTCTAAATAGCATGCAACAATCAAACATTCAGAATAATGCTTCTCATCAACAGGCCCTTGGTCAGCCATGGTGATAACATGATAGAATAATGTCACATATTCCCCCAGGACCACATCATATGAAGGGGGTAGACATTACACCTTTATGAAACCAGTCATAACCCCTTCATTAGTGTTGCAGTATCATTCACCACAACTGTCATAGCACATGTATTCAACATCATCCCTAAGGAATTTTCCAAATAAAAGTCCCTTCGAATAGCTCTTTATTTATCAGTACAATGGAAATGAGTATTATTACTGTCATAGCACCCAACCCCCTTGACACGCTATTTACACAACAGTCTGGGAACACTGGGTAAGCCTCAGAGCATTACCCAGGTAGCATTAGCAATTTAGGCATTTATTTGCCTTGTAAAAGGCTACAATGGCAGAGGTGTTGGAACCACACCTCGGTGTAAGTAGTGTATTTCATATACTCAAGCTAGCTGTACTTGATGATTGAACTTGTTTGGCACAATTGAACTAACGGAACAGTCCCAAAAGTGCAAAAAACATACATCCGGCACTCCAGGCAGGCTCAAGCAAACGCTCAAAATATTTGAACGATTTAAAATACTATTTGAACCCAGGTCTGGATAACACCAGTGCAATTGGTGTCATTTTAACATCTTAATGGATGTGTTCTGACCATAGTTTCCTCCCTCCTTTCCTCTCGTCCTCAGGTCCCCCTGTCCCTCTCTCTGGGTGGGGAACGTTACCGTGGACCTCACTGAGAAACACACGTGGGACCTCTTCATACCTCTATATCTATATATATCTCCATGTCCACTGCTTAGGCTTCTCTTGCTGTGACTTTTTTTGTTTCTTACATGGTGTGGTGTGATAATCATCAAGTAACATAACATTAACACGTGAAATGGTTCACTCAAAATGGCCGTCGGTCCACCATTCTAATCCTTTGACATTTATGGAAAAGGGAATCATCATTCTTTTACATTCTAATTGTATATTCTGTACTGTAGGTGTGGGGAGATAGAGAGTATCAGAGTTCTACATTCTAATTCTATGTTCTGTACTGCAGGTGTGGGGAGATAGAGAGTATCAGTGTTCTACATGAGAGATTTTGTGCCTTCATCAACTTCAAGAATGCCAACATGGCCGCTCTCGCCTTGGAGAAAAGAAAAAAATAATCACAATCAAAATACGTCAGTTTAAGATAGAGAGTTTCTGGCATTGGATGCATCTCAAGTCAACTCATCAGCCGATGTCGCACTTCCGCATCTGCAGTGAAAGGTGGCAGAGCTAGAGTGGTGTTTATGAGACCATGAGACATCCCAAAAATTGCTTGTACTTTTGTGACTACAATTTTGATTCCATTATATTTTTGTGACTATGCTATTGGTTCCATTGTACTTTTGGGACTATGCTATTGGTTCCATTGTACTTTTGGGACTATAATTTTGGTTCCATTGTACTTTTCTGACTATGCTATTGGTTCCATTGTACTTTTGGGACTATACTATTGGTTCAATGGTACTTTTGGGACTATGCTTTTGCGTCCATTGTATTTTTCGGATATGCTTTTGGTTCCATTGTACTTTTGGGACTATCATTTTGGTTACATTGTACTTTTAGGAACACATTTATTTACCCCGCTTGAGTCGATTGACGCAAAATCAAACAGCTAAATGATCTATAGTATGACCATCTTAAAACAATTCCATATGTCAGATTAGAATGAACCTTTATTTAACCAGGCAAGTCAATTAGGAACAAATTGTTATTAACAATGACAGCGAGGCTAAAGGCCTCCTGTGGGGACGGGGGCAAAAATAAGTATGACTAAAGGTAGACAGACAGAAGACACTGGCAACAGCACAAATACAACAGCAGACAAACAGTGTGTGTGTGTGTGTGTGTGTGTGTGTGTGTGTGTGTGTGTGTGTGTGTGTGTGTGTGTGTGTGTATGCGTGTGTGTGTGTGTGTGTGTGTGTGTGTGTGTGTGTGTAGGCATGTGTGTGGTGTAAAAAAACAGGCTTCCTTACATAAGGCAATGCAAACTAGTGACATGGGGTGACAACTAGAAACAACCTGTTCATCTATTTGTCCTTTGAACTCCTCCAGGGACACCAGGTCCTGGAGTTTTAGGTTGGCTTGGAGGGAATTCCAAGATCAGGGGGCTGAGTAATGTAAGGACCTTTTTCCATGCTTGGTTCTAATTTTCGGGACTGTTAACATAAAACAAGATTGAGATCTGATCTTGTATGTGTTCTCATTTCGTGCTAGAATAGAGGATAGATAAAATGGCAGTTTTCCTTAAATGGCCTTATGAATAAGAATGTACAGTGGGGAAAAAAAAGTATTTAGTCAGCCACCAATTGTGCAAGTTCTCTCACTTAAAAAGATGAGAGAGGCCTGTAATTTTCATCATAGGTACACGTCAACTATGACAGACAAATTGTTGAAAAAAAAATCCTGAAAATCACATTGTAGGATTTTTTATGAATTTATTTTCAAATTATGGTGGAAAATAAGTATTTGGTCACCTACAAACAAGCAAGATTTCTGGCTCTCACAGACCTGTAACTTCTTCTTTAAGAGGCACCTCTGTCCTCCACTCGTTACCTGTATTAATGGCACCTGTTTGAACTTGTTATCAGTATAAAAGATACCTGTCCACAACCTCAAACAGTCACACTCCAAACTCCACTATGGCCAAGACCAAAGAGCTGTCAAAGGACACCAGAAACAAAATTGTAGACCTGCACCAGGCTGGGAAGACTGAATCTGCAATAAGAAATCAACTGTGGGAGCAATTATTAGGAAATGGAAGACATACAAGACCACTGATAATCTCCCTCGATCTGGGGCTCCACGCAAGATCTCACCCCGTGGGGTCAAAATGATCACAAGAACGGTGAGCAAAAATCCCAGAACCACACGGGGGGACCTAGTGAATGACCTGCAGAGAGCTGGGACCAAAGTAACAAAGCCTACCATCAGTAACACACTACGCCGCCAGGGACTCAAATCCTGCAGTGCCAGACATGTCCCCCTGCTTAAGCCAGTACATGTCCAGGCCCGTCTGAAGTTTGCTAGAGTGCATTTGGATGATCCAGAAGAGGATTGGGAGAATGTCATATGGTCAGATGAAACCAAAATAGAACTTTTTGGACTGTGCAGGCTGTTTGTCCTCCTGTCCATCAGCATGAAGAATACCAGGCTGATGATCAGGTACCCAGACCTCTGGATGCAGAGAACCGCTCCCTCTCCTCAGAGAACCAACCATATAGGCCTCAACACCTCCTCAGCCTCCCAGTACGCCACCACAGGGTAAGAACATTTGTCTGTCTGTCAAAACATCAACTATCATTTATAAACATATTTAAGCATTTATAATGGGATAATTATGAGTTATTCTAAAGTGTTACCAATCA
Organism: Coregonus lavaretus; assembly: GCF_964263955.1. Taxonomy (NCBI): domain Eukaryota; kingdom Metazoa; phylum Chordata; class Actinopteri; order Salmoniformes; family Salmonidae; genus Coregonus; species Coregonus lavaretus. The sequence continues at coordinate 2,599,335 of NW_028161934.1, forward strand.
ACTCATATCAACTTTTGAAATGTACAAAATGACAGACAAATTACAGAAGGAGCAGAGGCATGCAGGTGCTTGTGTTTTCATACTGTTTGTGTTTCTCTCTCTCCCTCCCAGGCCCAGGAGGATGGCTCCCATCAATGGTGATGAGTGTTTCTTCTAGAGGATATTATTTTTTAGACCAGATGGAAGAGTGCCTCCTATATGGATTTATTTTAAGAAGGTCATACCAAGGATAATTTAGCTATTTGATTTTGAATTTTAAGAAACCTTATCTCTGAGAGATATAAGAAAGATCAGGATATTGTAATTAGATTTTTACATGTATTTCAACCCGTATTTTTGGCACTGAACAGTCTGCATACTGTATATACTTCCATATTTTTTTTCAACTGGTACCGGGACCTTCAGACGAGTCTTGTGAGGCCTGTGGGCTTCCTAGAGCAAAACAACCGACACGTACGTGTTTGTGAGTCTCACCTTTCCATATATTAGCCCAAACTGTTCGGATGCTACAGACAGAAGTTGGCAGATTGACTGTACCGACTTCAGACGAGTCCCAAAACGCTTGTGGGGGTTGTAGAGTAAAATCTTATGAGAAGACCGATTTTCGGGATGTCTCATGGTCTGAAAAACACCGCTCTAGCTCTGTCACCTTTCACTGCAGATGCAGAAGTGCGACATAGGTGGACGCGGTGGATTGAGACGTATCTAATGCAAAACAACCAGATATCTCTAGCTTCAACTGACAGATTTGTATGGGGATTTTTATGTTATGCTAATTTAATTTATGCGGGGGTGTGGACATCGACCTTAAGGGGTTAACATGGTTCTGTATTAAAGAAATATGGAAATGGGGGACATTTTGTCCATTTTAGAAATGTGGGGCCCACTCTAATACAGTAACCTCCCTTCTCTGACGTGCTGTTCTGGTTCTCATGCATGTTAATGACTTAAAGAGGAAGGAAAGGACAGTTCTGCATCAGCTACTTGTGCCCTGACTACTTTAAATATGTATCAACCACAGAACTGACACTTACTAGCAGTTCCTACACACTGCCAGTATGTTGACTCACTGTACAATACCTCTCTCCTTCACTTCACTCTGTAAGTATGCTTGACAATATCTTGAAATATAGTTTTGGGTTATTTGTTTTTAGCCATAAATCATATACTTGAGGGTAATGTATCATTTTACTTCTTGTTATGTTTTGAGCTATGTTTTGGTTGTTACATCAGGGCCAGTATTCATAAAGTGTCTCAGTGTAGGAGTGTGGATCTACATAGGGATGAGATGATTAACCAGGGTATAAAAGACACGCAAACAAACATTTGAATCCCTGCTCAGTGTAACTGCTGTGTGTGTCTGTGTGTGTGTGTCAGTCACTTGCTGTTTATCCTCACAGCTTGGGGATAGGAGCTATCATTGAACCTGGTGGTCAGTCTTTAGGCTGCTGTACAGCTTGATGGACCGTAGAGGATTGAACATTTATCCACCTATATTTGGGGTTCTGAGAATAAAACAGCTTCAGAACAATCAATGTAGAAATATGTGTTTACAGTACTACAGATCTGTTCAATAAGTGAATGTTGTTGTTGTTGTTGTTGATGATGATGTCTTTATTGTATACATTAGGAAATTGTTTTTGCATCATACAACATGTCATCTTAAATAGACAGACGTAGACAGACATGCAACACGTCACACACATTACATACATAGTACAGTAGACTTACATACAGACAGTATTCACAAAGACCAATCACATGTTATGTTATTGTTATTATTATTATTTAATGTTTTAGTCATAAATCACATGGTACGACTTACTGAATCATTTTACTTTTTGTTATGTTTTGGTTGTTACATCAGGGCCATTATTCATTAAGTGTCTCAGTGTAGGAGTGCTGATGTAGGATCAGGTCTCCCTGGTCCATATAATAATCTAAAAAGTTAAATTGATCCTAGATCAGCACTTCTGGTATACTCAGAGACACTTTGTGAATACTTCAATGTATCAGGTGTAGTTATTCACCAGCTATAGAGTGAGTTGTTGTTCATGTTTCTAAGACTGCAGGATGGGTGACGCAACAATGGTCTTGAGAACAGCAGGAAGTGTGTTTGTGGTCTTTCTCTGGTCTGTGGCAGGTATGGTCTCATTCTTATCTTTTAGTTGCTCTGTTTAACAATCTACAGACATTTCTAAAAGGATAAGAATCATGATGTTATTCTGGTGTGTTCTGTTAGGTGTCTCCACTTCACATTAAATAGTTATCTTTCACACCGCAGTGAGTGATGGTTAGGTCCATTCACACTTCAGCACATCAGCAGCAGTAGCAGAATTAGAATGTTGTCAACCACCAGCAGGGTTGGGCTCAATTCCATTTCAATTCAGGAAGTAGACTGAAATTCAAATTCCAATTATTTTCAATGCTTTTCAATTAGGAACATTTGGAAGAATTGGAATTGGAATTTGGTTTACTTTCTGAATTGACTGGAATTTAAACAGGATTGACCATAACACTGCTTTTTACTTCCATGATGAATATTGAAATTAATACTAGAATTACACTATAAATACAAAAGTATGTGGATTTGGCTAGTTCAGCCACACCAGTTGCTGACATGTGTATGAAATCGAGCATACAGCCATGCAATCTACATAGACAAACATTAGCAGTAAAATGGCCTTACTGAAGAGCTCAGTGACTTTCAACGTTCCACCATCATAGGATGCCACCTTTCCAACAAGTCAGTTCGTCAAATTTCTGCACTGCCAGAGCTTCCCCGGTCCACTGTGCTGTTATTGTGAAGTGGAAACGTCTAGGAGCAATAACGTCTCAGCCTCGAAATGGTAGGCCACACAAGCTCACAGTGAACGGGACCACTGAGGGCTGAAGTCATCTGTCCTCGGTTGCAACACTCACTACAGAGTTCCAAACTACCTCCGGAAGCTTCATGAAATGTGTTTCCATGGCCGAGCAGCCGCACACAAGCCTAAGATCACCATGCGCAATGCCAAACGTCGGCTGGGGTGGTGTAAAGCTCGCCGCCATTGGACTCTGGAGCAGTGGAAACTAGTTCTCTGGAGTGATGAATCACACTTCACCATCTGACAGTCCGACGGACAAATCTGGGTTTGGCGGATGCCAGGAGAATGCTACCTGCCCCAATGCGTAGTTCCAACTTTAAAGTTTGGTGGAGGAGGAATAATGGTTTGGGCTAGGCCCCTTAGTTGAAGGGAAATCTTAATGCTTCAGCATGCAATGACATTCTAGACTATTCTGTGCTTCTATCTGTGGCAACAATTTGGAAAAGGCCCTTTCTTGTCTCAGCATGACAATGTCCCCGTGCACAAAGCGAGGTCCATACAGAAATGGTTTGTCGAGATCGATGTGGAAGAACTTGACTGGCCTGCATCGATCCCTGACCTCAACCCCATTGAACACCTTTGGGATGAATTGGAACACCGACTGCGAGCCAGGCCTAATTGCCCAACTTCAGTGCCCGACCTCACTAATGCTCTTGTGGCTGAATGGAAGCAAGTCACCGCAGCAATGTTCCAACATCTAGTGGAAAGCCTTCTCGGAAGAGTGAAGGCTGTTATAGCAGCAAAGGGGGGACCAACTCCAAATAAATGGCCATGATTTTGGAATGAGATGTCAGACATGCAGGTCTCCATATACTTTTGGCCGTGTAGTGTGTATAAGGGAATGTACATTTGTGTAGATGGGTTCTACAGTATCCTGCACATTTTTACATGTATTTGGATGTATTATTGTCATGTCTGTTTGTTTATGTACTTGACACCACAAATGAAGTTCTCTTATGGTTGAGTCCTGTGACATGGCACTGTGTTTCAGGTGTTCTAAGGCAAAATACTATGAGGAGTGTCTGTGCCTTAAAAGGGTCATCAGTGGACCTGCGCTGTCCTGTAACATATCCCAGTTGGACCCGATTCACAGAGAAAATCTGGTTTAACAAATGGTTGAATCATGAGCCTTATGATCTGAGATTGGACCCTAAGTATGAAGGTCGTGTGGAGTACCATGGAACTACAGAGAAGGACTGCATCCTGAGAATCACAGACCTGAGAGAGAGTGACAAAGCAACATATCACTTCAGATATAAAACAGACAACTCAGGATGGAAAGATGGCTCACATGGATTCACTCTCAGTCTCACAGGTATTGCATAAATAGTATAGTACAACAAGTTATTTATGACATGTTCTATGAGAACAGTGAAATGGTGGTAACTGACAGACACTGGTGTTGTTTTCATACCCTCTCCCTTTAGATCTAAAACTGCAGGTGGAGAAGACATGGATATATTACAGAACACTGACCTGTAGCACCACCTGTCCTCTGACTGGTAACCCCACCTACATCTGGTACAAGAACGGACAACATCTAGATGAGAGCACCTACAAGGTCAAATACTCAGTCTCCAGTGAGAATGCAGGCAGCTACTCCTGTGCTGTAAAAGGCCATGAGGATCTCCGCTCTCCTGCAGTCTGTGAGTGGAAATACAAAAAAGTGTGGATTCAAACACAGTGTTTAACTCTACCAATACCAACAGCTAAAATGGTTATGATTTATACTGAAACTACTTGAAATTAAAAGTTTCCTTCTTTACTTTGCACCCAAAGAAACAACACATGAAACGTTAAAACTATTAACAGATAGCCTCTTTATTTTTCAGGTGTTCATGATAAGAACTGCTGGAGTGTGACTTACACCAACAGAAGAATCTGTGTCTTAAAGAACTCCACAGTGGACATATCCTGCTCTTACACTCATCCCAGTAGTTATATAGAAGGAGGTTCATTCTGGTTTACACAAAAAGACCCTCTAGATCTCAGTTCATACTCAGAGTATGCAGGTCGTGTGGAGTACAATAGGAACACAGAGAATCACCACACCATGATAATCACAGACCTGACAGAGAATGACTCGGCTGAATACAAATTCAGATTACTAACAACAGATGAGGGGAGATTTTCTGGAATTCCTGGGGTGATCTTGACTGTCACAGGTAATACTCTACATACAGTTAGTACTGTAATAGTACAAGTCTAATCACATCACACGCCTGTCTGGAGTCAAATATGACTTATGTTTCCTCTTAGATATCCTGTTGGAGATGGATAATACTTCTGTGTCAGAGGGGGAGAGAGTCACACTGAGATGTAGAACCAAATGTCCTGTCGGTCTCAACCCCACCTACATCTGGTACAAGAACGGACATCGTCTGACCAACCCAATCAGCAGTTATAACAGCCTGATCCTAGACCCAGTCTGCAGTGAGGATGCAGGGAACTACTCCTGTGCTGTAGAAGGCTTTGAGAGAATCCGCTCTCCAGAAGAGACTCTCACTGTCAAATGTGAGTACATGGGGTGTTGATATATCAACAGTAAAAGTAATTGATATCATCTCTCTAATACATGGTACTACATGTCAGTGTAATATACTAATCTATAGTAATTTACATCATCTCCATGTGCATTTCATGTTATATGAGTTCCTTTTTTATCCATCATCTTCAACACCAGATGGCCCAAAGAACACCTCAGTGTCAGTCAGTCCCTCTGGTGGAATAGTGGAGGGCAGTTCAGTGACTCTGACCTGCAGCAGTGATTCCAACCCACCTGTGGACAAATACACCTGGTACAAGAATAATGGAGTCTACTATCCATCAACCACCTATATGACTGCAGGACCACATCTTGTCTTCAATCAAATCAAGTCATCAGTCACGGGACAGTACTACTGTGAGGTCTATAATGGGATTAAGACAGGGAGGTCTGAGTATATCAACGTCAATGTGAAATGTGAGTAAAGTACAGCTCAGCATCAAATGTGTTCCTGTTAATGTTTTGTGTAAGTGGATTCTATTTTTTATAGTCTGGCTTTACAGATTTTGATATATGTCATGTGAGGTTGTAATTGCACCATTATAATCCTCGGACAAATTCTACTTTACCAGACGCTCCGAAGAACACCTCAGTGTTAGTCAGTCCCTCTGGTGGAATAGTGGAGGGCAGTTCAGTGATTCTGACCTGCAGCAGTGATGCCAACCCACCTGTGGACAAATACACCTGGTACAAGAAGAACATAACCTCACCAAAAGCATCAGGACAGAGTTACAGCATCGCTAACATCAGCTCTGAGGACAGTGGAGAATACTACTGTGAGGTTGAAAATAAATATGGACATCCCAACTCTTCTTCTGTGTTTGTGGACGTTCAGTGTACGTACACCTAACCTCATCTTTTGATCAGAGGATCACATTTAAATTAATATTTCAATCACATGTCCAAGTTTCATGATGCTACTCATGTAAAACACTATTTAAAACACTGTTGTTACATGTTGTCCACCAGATGGCCCAAAGAACACCTCAGTGTCAGTCAGTGCCTCTGGTGAAATAGTGGAGGGCAGTTCAGTGACTCTGACCTGCAGCAGTGATGCCAACCCACCTGTGGGCAAATACACCTGGTACAAGAAGAACGTCACCTCACCAAAAGCATCAGGACAGAGTTACAGCATCACTAACATCAGCTCTGAGGACAGTGGAGAATACTACTGTGAGGCCCGGAATAAAATAGCATCTAAGAACTCTACAGCTCAGATGATCATTGTAGCAGGTAAAGTTCCATGTTCAATACTTCAATGCAAAATGACAAGTTTCAAGCTAATCTTAATCATTGTGTTTTGAATGATTACACTTTGGTATAAAATTATGTGTTAGCTTATGAGATCCCTTGACAAGTATTATAAGATCCCCTAGCATTAACATGTATTGTATTGATATTCTGTATTATGTTAGTTTTTAGATTATAAGAACATGCCATGTACTCTTATCATCCATATTTTATTATAGGGAAACAAACCTCAGTAATGACTGCAGCTGTAGGAATCATAGTGGTTGTTCTGGTTCTCATCCTCTGTCTCTCTGGACTCATGTGGTTCAGGTGAGTGAAAATGCATATTTTTTTCTATAATTTCACTTTAGTAACTTCATTGATTGATTGATTGATTTCTTCATACATTCATTCATGTGTAAAACAGGAAGAAGGCCTCCAAATCCACCTCTGACACAAGAGACCCAAGTGATATAGCAGACGATGGACATGTGAGTCTTTTGGAATCAGAAGATGACTGTGATGTCTGTGTATTCTTTGTGGAACATTTCTACTCCTCATGTTGTCTGTCCTCTCACCCCATCAGGGAGACTCTAGTCCATTGTATGACAACATCTCAGGCATGGCCATGACCCCTACTGCAACACAGACAGCAGCCACCGTAGACCAGGATGACGTTCACTACGCCAGCGTCCACTTCTCTCAATCCAAAAACCAGGAAGTGTCTCTGTACTCAACCGTCCAGAAACAGAAACAAGACGAAGATGTCCAATACGCTGTTGTGAAATTGAATCGCCCCAGTTCTGCCACCAAGTGAGCATATTCTGCCATTACAGCAACATAGAACCAATACTAGAACATTGGAAACACACAGCATTTAAGGATACGTTTGTTTGTTTACAACCAAATCTGGATGTCCAGGGGGTTGGAAAGTAGATTCTTATTTACTGCATTTCTATACAATTAAAACACTTTAAAATGTTATTTGGAAAACAGCAAAAACAAGCAAAAATGACCCCAGCCGTTATCACCTTGGCTGCTGTAGGTTCATTCACCTCAGTCCATCTACAAACACATAGCCTATTAGCTATACAGTTGTAATGTTATACCCCTGAAAGAGGGGAAATATGGGAGATGATTCACACTGCATCAGCGACGAAACAAAAACGTGTGACATTTTTATAACTGTATTGTTCGCATGTTAATAGCATTTTAATGTATGCCTATAGGGAAGATAGGCCAAGTGGAGATATTCATATTGAAACATCTTTTTTTATGTTCCTAAATTGTTTGATCAGACCCCAAGTTTGGGAACCACTGTAAAAACCTCTCTCTCTGCTTGCTTCCTCTCTCTCTCTGTCTCCTCTACTTCCACCTGCATGCATTGCAGCCTGCCTCAGCCTCTCCAATGAGCACCACATCACTGTCTGTCTCAGTAGCCTAGTTTAGTAGTGTTTGGTTTTCTCCTGCTGAGGTAGGCTCTGTTTAACATTAGATTCTTACTTCATCTTTCTAGACCTGACTGACTCTAGACAAGGCAGGAGTCGCGGGACAGTTTTAAAAATGGCCTTTTGTCCAGCATCTCGCAAACACACTGTCAGCAGAGCAACCTGCGGCCTGGGGTAGTTCGTTTCCCGTCGCCCTCGGCAAGTGCCACGAGAAGGGGAATTAGCAGTTTGAGAGAGTGGTGAATGTGCTGATAAAATTAGGGAGGCATATCTGGGGGATGCCAGAGATCATAACAAACAAACCACTGTTCATGATTCCACTCATTCACAAAGAGGCAGGCGCGATTAGTCAGATCAAGAAAATAAGCGTTCTGAGCTTTGACCAACGCTGGAAGCAATATTTAGATGTTGAACCGTAATTCATTTTCTTTACTGTGTACAGTATTTGTATTAGGCTATTATTATTATTTTCAAATTAGAAAACATTAACGAGGTCCGAACCTCGGTCTCCTCATATGTAGATACAGCCATGTGCTCATTGGAGGAGTAGACAATGATGATGTCATGAGTGATGCATATTGTGCATTAAGGTCATTCATGCCTCAACACCAGAAACAGGACGAGGATGTGCAATAAACTGCTGTGAAATGTAACCGCCCCACTGCTGCCACCTGGTGAGCATATTCTGCCATTAAGGTAATTAATTTGCTGCTGCTTATTGTAGGAGATGTCATCAATAAGCAAAACAATTGACCCATAGTGACCACTAGTGATGTCATTTCCTTAAACTACGAACCCAAATATGGACATCTCAAGACAATTACTATAACACAGGAGGTTGGTGACACCTTAATTGGGGAGGACAGGCTCGTGGTAATGGCTGGTGTGGAATGAGTGGAATGGTAGCAAATACATCAAACACATGGTTTCTATGTGTTTGATGCCATTCCATTTGCTCTGTTCCACCCATTATTATGAGCTGTCCTGCCCTCAGCAGCCTCCACTGGTCTATAATGAGGGAGTGATGGTTTTGAGAAACTGTTCTGTCTGTGTTCCAAATGGCACCCTATTCCTTATTTAGTACACAACTTTATCCTGAGCCCATAGGCCCTGGTCAAAGGTAGTGCACTATAAAAGGTATAAGGTGCCGCCATTTAGGATGTGGATGTTGTTTTATTTCAGTTTCTCTCTCTTCAGACCCGCAGCAGCACTAGCAGCTGAGGAGGACCCCTCTGTTCTCTACAGTACAGTCAACAAACCCAGAACCAAGAAGACCTGAACACAACAAACCCAGAACCAAGAAGACCTGATCACAACAAACCCAGAACCAATAAGACCTGAACACAACAAACCCAGTACCAAGAAGGCCTGAACACAACAACCCAGAACCAAGAAGACCTGAACACAACAATCCAGAACCAAGAAGACCTGAACACAACAAACCCAGTACCAAGAAGACCTGAACACAACAACCCAGAACCAAGAAGACCTGAACCCAACAATCCAGAACCAAGAAGACCTGAACACAACAAACCCAGAACCAAGAAGACCTGAACACAACAAACCCAGAACCAAGAAGACCCGAAGTCAACAAACACAGAACTAAGAAGACCTGAACACAACAAACTCAGAACCAAGAAGCAAGAAGACCTGAACACAACGAACCCAGAAACAAGAAGACCTGAACACAACAAACACAGAACCAAGAAGACCTGAACACAACAAACCCAGAACCAAGAAGACCTGAACACAACAAACACAGAACCAAGAAGACCTGAACACAACAAACACAGAACCAAGAAGGCCTGAACACAACAAACTCAGAACCAAGAAGACCTGAACACAACAAACTCAGAACCAAGAAGACCTGAAGTCAACAAACACAGAACTAAGAAGACCTGAACACAACAAACTCAGAACCAAGTAGACCTGAACACAAAAAACCCAGAACCAAGAAGACCTGAACACAACAAACCCAGAACCAAGAAGACCTGAACACAACAAACTCAGAACCAAGTAGACCTGAACACAAAAAACCCAGAACCAAGAAGACCTGACACAACAAACCCAGAACCAAGAAGACCTGAACACATCAAACACAGAACCTAGAAGACCTGAACACAACAAACACAGAACCAAGAAGACCTGAACATAACAAAACAAGAACCAAGTAGACCTGAGCACAACAAGTTTCACAAAAACCTTGTAGTGTACAGCGCATTCGGAAAGTATTCAGACCCCTTGACTCTGTCCACATTTTTGTTACAGCCTTATTCTAAAATGTATTAATTAAAAATAATAAATACATCTACACACAATACCCCATAATGACAAAGTGAAAACAGGTTTTCAGTCATTTTTGCAAATGTATTAAAAATAAAAACAGAAATACCTTATTTACATAAGTATTCAGACCCTTTGCTATGAGACTAGAAATGGAGCTCAGGTGCATCCTGTTTCCATTGATCATACTTGAGATGTTTCTACAATGTGATGGAGTCCAAAACTAGGCCTCACACCTCTATTCTCCTACTATCATATTGCTATCAGATACAGAATGTTTTCCATAGCTTTAACTTTTGAGTAAATGTGGAGTTGAATTCTCTTTCCTTGTAATGATAATTATGTATATTGATGATAAATGGGATTGATTATGCTTCTGCTATTTTTCTATGGGGTTTTGACATTTCCAGATTTTTTAATTACCTAATGTACTTTTCTCAGTGACTGATATTGATAACATTGATAACAGCCTTTTAATGTTTACAATCTTGGACCAAGTTTATCTTGATGTGTTAAAATGATTTACTTTGTATTGCTGTCAGACATTATTGAGCAATGGCATTTATGAGAAGGAATATTAATACCATAATCACACTTGTTTTATTGTAATGCATTATTACCTATTTTAGATTAAGTGTGATTCAGTGTAATGTATGCATCATGTTGTAAATAAGCTTAAAGCTAAAGACAATACATACTAATGTTTTTCTTTTAAATATTGCAGGTTATCCTGTCATTCTATATCGTCTGTTACCTTAAAATAAAACAAAAAGGAAACAGAAGTTAAACATCTTTCCACAGTACTGTAGACAGTTATTATAATATCGTATGACATCATTGGTTGTCAAGCATGTAAATGTGGCCGCGTTCGACATTGCAGCCGACTTTAAAGGCGAGTCGAGACTGACTGATCTACAAATAATATGAGGTAGTTATTTGTCATGCAAGGTGATTTGTAGATCAGTCAGTCAGTCACAATTTACCCATGACACGTCACAGTTTCGATGCTCTTGAATACAGCCTCTGTGAATGAGGAAGCAAGCCATCTCTGAATCAGCGTCTTGGTCCCTGACATAGAGTTGGATAGAGGGCACAGCTTGGCATCTTTTCATGCTGGCTTCTGTTACAGCATCGGCAGCACATTTGAGGGCTCTCTCCATTTTAAAGTTGTCAATTTCTTCTTGTTCAACCTCCATGAGTTTAATGACAGTCGATAAACATACTGAAAGGATGCATACAATGTCATGTCAATGCTTAACCAGTCTTTGTAGCTAGTGTGTCTTTTATCCAACTCTATGGTCTCTCACTACTTCAAAGTTGTGTCAACCACAGACCTAAAACCTCACAGTCACTGTTTGTTTCCTTAGACTGCCAGAAGGTTCATCACAAGACCTCTCTCCCCTTCACTCTGTAAGTATGCTTGACAATATATAAACATATGTATATTTTATTATTTATCTGTATCCATGAACCATATTCCTCTGTTATGGGCATGGTGATGCTATTGGAAATGATGTTGTTTTGTTTTTCTGTTATGTACAGAACACTCTGTAGATGTATTGTTGCATATCAATCTGATTGGGAGATATAGATGTTTAGGAGTAATATTAACATGAGACACAGTGATGGTGGGTTGTGGTTAGGAGTAGTATTAACATGAGACACAGTGATGGTGGGTTGTGTTTAGGAGTAATATTAACATAAGACACAGTGATGGTGGGTTGTGTTTAGGAGTAGTATTAACATGAGACACAGTGATGGTGGGTTGTGTTTAGGAGTAATATTAACATGAGACACAGTGACAGTGGGTTGTGTTTAGGAGTAGTATTAACATGAGACACAGTGATGGTGGGTTGTGTTTAGGAGTAGTATTGGGTTGTGGTTTTGTTGGTTTAGATCACACTCAGCGTCACTTTCCTGTCCTAACTTCTTGTCCTAGATAGACCTATCAGAGTTCTTTAAACAGAGATCCTATAAAATTACTAGTTAATAGTTCTAATATGTAATTCTATACTTCTTTATATTGACAATATATGCAGTTTATATTCACCTTACAGTATCTGGACGGCAGGCTACATAACACTATATATAGATAACATGCTACATTAGACTATATATGGATAACAGATAACATTAGACTATATATGGATATCAGGCTACATTAGACTATATATATAGATAACAGGCTACATTAGACTATATATAGATAACAGGCTACCTTTGACTATATATGGATAACTGGCTACATTAGATTATATATAGATAACAGGCTACATTAGACTATAAATAGATAACAGGCTACATTAGACTATATATGGATAACAGGCTACATTAGACTATATATAGATAACAGGCTACATAAGACTATATATGGATAACAGGCTGCATTAGACTATATATGGATAACAGGCTACATTAGACTATATATGGATAACAGGCTACATTAGACTATATATAGATAACAGGCTACATAAGACTATATATGGATAACAGGCTGCATTAGACTATATATGGATAACAGGCTACATTAGACTATATATGGATAACAGGCTACATTAGTCTATATATAGATAACAGGCTACATTAGACTATATATCGATAACAGGTTACATTAGACTATATTGAGAAGAGGTTACTTTAGACCAGGGGTGTCAAACGTCCGGCCCGCGGGCCAAATCAGGCCCGCAAACGGGTTTAATCCGGCCCGCGAGATGATAAAAAAAATAATAATAATTGTAAAGTATAAAAATGCGCTGCAATTTTTCAATAAAATAAACTGCTGTTCCAATTGCGTCCACTGGATGGCACAATAGCAATTGTGTTAAGCAAGCAAACTGTTTATACCGGGGCAGAGCAAGTAGGTCAAGCACGTGCAGCCAATGAGCTACTTTGTTTTGCCCGCGATATTTATTACGGCTTCTACTTTTAACATTATGTGCTTTGGCACCCTCATTGCCCCAATACGTCTCTGTCAAAAAATAGAAAAGTGGACGCAGAATGCAGAGTGTTCCAAGAAAAATGGTCATCCTATTTATTCACGGAATTGAATGGGAAAGCTGTATGTTTGGTGTGTTCAGAGCATGTTGCAGTGCTGAAAGAATATAACCTTCGTCGCCACTATGTGAGTCTTCATGCCGACAAATATGACAACTTTCAAGGACAGCGGAGATGAGAGAAGGTGAATGAACTGTTGGCGGGTCTGAAGAAACAGCAGTCTGTGTTTACTCACAGCCGAGACATCAGTGACGCTGCAGTGAAAGCTAGCTACCTCATTGCTAATGAAATCGCAGTGGCTTCAAAACCATTTAGTGAGGGTGAATTTGTAAAAACATGCATGATGAAGGCAGCGGAGATTGTGTGCCCTGAAAAGCGGCAGGCTTTTGCAAATATCAGCCTGACAAGAAACACAGTTGCAGACAGGATTTCCGATCTTTCAGTGGATTTGGACAGCCAGTTGAAGCAAAAAGTAAAGTCATTTATTGCGTTTTCGGTTGCAATTGATGAAAGCACGGACATTACAGATGTTGCACAACTGGCCATTTTCATCCGCGGAGTTGATGACACATTGACCGTCACCGAGGAGTTCGTGGAGTTGGTGCCGATGACAGATACAACGACAGCAGCTGATATTTTTACCGCACTCGTCGGCGCGCTGGACAGGGTCGGAGTGGACTGGTCCCGCGCTGTCAGCCTGGCTACAGATGGTGCGCCCTCAATGATCGGGAAAAAAGCAGGCGTTGTGACAAAGTTCAGAGAGAAAGTGCAATCTGCAAATGGAGGACGTGATTTTTTGACTTTTCACTGTATTTTGCACCAGGAGGCTTTGTGTTGCAAGTCATTAAAGATGGATAACGTCATGAAGGTGGTCATCCAAACTATTAATTTCATCCGATCCAGAAGCCTGAATCGCGTCAGTTTGACAGCCTTCTCAGAGAGAAAGACCACATCTATGGCCTGCCATACCACACTGAGGTAAGATGGTTAAGCCGAGGTGCTGTGCTGAGGCGTTTCTTTGATTTACGAGAAGAAATTGAACAGTTCATGGAAGAAAAGGGCAAACCAGTGTTAGAATTTCATTCCGCAGAATGGATGCAGGACCTTGCATTTATGGTGGATGTTACAGAGCACCTGAATAACTTGAACAAACAGCTGCAAGGGCGCAACAAAGTTGTCACGCAGTATTATGACAGCATACGTTCTTTCAAGTTGAAGCTGTCATTGTGGGAGACGCAACTTGCCGGTGGTGATGCAGCTCACTTCCCCTGTCTGAAAAATGTGTGCGCGACCCAACATGTGGCAGACATGAAGCGGTTCAAAGATAAAATAACGGGACTGTTACGGGAGTTTGAGCAACGCTTTCAGATTTATGTTTATATGTTTTTATGTTGATGTGCTATTGTTTTTAATTGATTTTATTTTATTTGTATATTAACCTTTTCTTGACTCTGTGGTTCTTGCACTTGTTTGGGGAACAGGATTTCATTATTTTTATCTAAATTTCTGCCTGAGAAATGACACCCTGATATAGTTCTGTGATCTGTGATATACTTCTGTGAATCACTGAGGCATTGTGTGTTTGTGTGTTCTTTGTCCTCAGAACTTTCAAATAACTTGAGGTGTTTTATGATTAATAGTGATGTTGTGCTTTTGGACACTGTCCTCGGGCTCCAGCTTTATGTTTATATGTTTTTATGTTGATGTGCTATTTTTTTTTTTTTATTGTATTTTATTTGTATATTTAACCTATTCTTGACTCTGTGGTTCTTGCACTTGTTTGGGGAACAGGATTTCATTATTTTTATCTACATTTCTGCCTGAGAAATGACACCCTGATATAGTTCTGTGATCTGTGAAACAGTTATGTTAATCACTGAGGCATTGTGTGTTTGTGTGTTCTTTTTCTTTAGAATTTTCAAATAAACTTGACGTGTTTTATGATTAATAATGATGTTGTGCTTGTACTATTTTGGACACACTGTCCTCAGGCTCCAGCTTTATGTTGTATGTTGATCGTATTAAAACAAAGAAAACAATCTGAATTTGTTGTTTTTAAGTTATATATACCATGATTTTTCCGGTCCGGCCCACTTGGGAATAGATTTTCCTCCATGTGGCCCCTGAGCTAAAATGAGTTTGACACCCCTGCTTTAGACTATACATAGATTACAGGCAACATTAGACTATATATGGATATCAGGCTACATTAGACTATATATAGATAACAGGCTATATTAGACTATATATGGATAACAGGCTACATTAGACTATATATGGATAAATGCTACATTAGACTATATATAGATAACAGGCTACATTAGACTATATATAGATAACAGGCTACATTAGACAATATATGGATAACAGGCTACATTAGACTATATATGGATAACAGACTACATTAGACTATATATAGATAACAGTCTACATTAGACTATATATAGATAACAGGCTACATTAGACAATATATGGATAACAGGCTACATTAGACTATATACAGTGAGGGAAAAAAGTTTGATCCCCTGCTGATTTTTTACGTTTGCCCACTGACAAAGAAATGATCAGTCTATAAGTCTGTAGCACAATTGGTAGAGCATGGCGCTTGTAATGCCAGGGTAGTGGGTTCGATCCCCGGGACCACCCATACGTAAAAATGTATTCCCACATGACTGTAAGACGCTTTGGATAAAAGCGTCTGCTAAATGGCATATTATATATGGACAACAGGCTACATTAGACTACATGGATAACAGGCTACATTAGACTTTATATAGATAACAGGCTACATTAGACTATATATGGATAACAGGCTACATTAGACTATATATGGATAACAGGCTACATTAGACTATATATGGATAACAGGCTACATTAGACTATATATTGATAACATGCTACATTAGACTATATATGGATAACAGGCTACATTAGACTATACATAGATGGCAGGCTTAATTTTACAATATATGGATAACAGGCTACATTAGACTATATATAGATAACAGGCTACATTAGACTATACATACAGTGGGGGGAAAAAGTATTTAGTCAGCCACCAATTGTGCATGTTCTCCCACTTAAAAAGATGAGAGAGGCCTGTCATTTTCATCATAGGTACACGTCAACTATGACAGACAAAATGAGAGAAAAAAAATCCAGAAAATCACATTGTAGGATTTTTAATGAATTTATTTGCAAATTATGGTGGAAAATAAGTATTTGGTCAATAACAAAAGTTTCTCAATACTTTGTTATATACCCTTTGTTGGCAATGACACAGGTCAAACATTTTCTATAAGTCTTCACAAGGTTTTCACACACTGTTGCTGGTATTTTGGCCCATTCCTCCATGCAGATCTCCTCTAGAGCAGTGATGTTTTGGGGCTGTCGCTGGGCAAAACGGACTTTCAACTCCCTCCAAAGATTTTCTATGGGGTTGAGATCTGGAGACTGGTTAGGCCACTCCAGGACCTTGAAATGCTTCTTACGAAGCCACTCCTTCGTTGCCCGGGCGGTGTGTTTGGGATCATTGTCATGCTGAAAGACAAAGACACGTTTCATCTTAAATGCCCTTGCTGATGGAAGGAGGTTTTCACTCAAAATCTCACGATACATGGCCCCATTCATTCTTTCCTTTACACGGATCAGTCGTCCTGGTCCCTTTGCAGAAAAACAGCCCCAAAGCATGATGTTTCCACCCCAATGCTTCACAGTAGGTATGGTGTTCTTTGGATGCAACTCAGCATTCTTTGTCCTCCAAACACGACGAGTTGAGTTTTTACCAAAAAGTTATATTTTGGTTTCATCTGACCATATGACATTCTCCCAATCCTCTTCTGGATCATCCAAATGCACTCTAGCAAACTTCAGACGGGCCTGGACATGTACTGGCTTAAGCAGGGGGACACATCTGGCACTGCAGGATTTGAGTCCCTGGCGGCGTAGTGTGTTACTGATGGTAGGCTTTGTTACTTTGGTCCCAGCTCTCTGCAGGTCATTCACTAGTTCCCCCCGTGTGGTTCTGGGATTTTTGCTCACCGTTCTTGTGATCATTTTGAACCCACGGGGTGAGATCTTGCGTGGAGCCCCAGATCGAGGGAGATTATCAGTGGTCTTGTATGTCTTCCATTTCCTAATAATTGCTCCCACAGTTGATTTCTTCAAACCAAGCTGCTTACCTATTGCAGATTCAGTCTTCCCAGCCTGGTGCAGGTCTACAATTTTGTTTCTGGTGTCCTTTGACAGCTCTTTGGTCTTGGCCATAGTGGAGTTTGGAGTGTGACTGTTGGAGGTTGTGGACAGGTGTCTTTTATACTGATAACAAGTTCAAACAGGTGCCATTAATACAGGTAATGAGTGGAGGACAGAGGAGCCTTTTAAAGAAGAAGTTACAGGTCTGTGAGAGCCAGAAATCTTGCTTGTTTGTAGGTGAAATACTTATTTTCCACCATAATTTGCAAATAAATTCATAACAAATCCTACAATGTGATTTTCTGGAGAAAAAAAATCTCAATTTGTCTGCTATAGTTGATATGTACCTATGATGAAAATTACAGGCCTCTCTCATCTTTTTAAGTGGGAGAACTTGCACAATTGGTGGCTGACTAAATACTTTTTTCCCCCACTGTAGATAGCAGGCTTAATTTTACAATATATGGATAACAGGCTACATTAGACTATATATAGATCACAGGCTACATTAGACTATGTATGGATAGTAGGCTACATTAGACTATATATAGATATCAGGCTACATTAGACTATATATAGATAAAAGGCTATATTAGACTATATATGGTTAACAGGCTACATTATACTATTTATGGATAGCAGGCTACATTAGACTATATATTGATAACAGGCTACATTTGACTATATGTGGATAACAGGCTACATTAGACTATATATGGATATCAGGCTACATTAGACTATACATGGATAGCAGGCTACATTAGACTATATATGGATATCAGGCTACATTAGACTATATATGGATATCAGGCTACATTAGACTATATATGGATAACAGGCTACATTAGACTATATATGGATAACAGGCTACATTAGACTATATATGGATAGCAGGCTACATTAGACTATATATGGATATCAGAATACATTAGACTATATATGGATAACAGGCTACATTAGACTATATATGGATAACAGGCTACAATAGACTGCATATAGATAAGAGGCTACATTAGACTATATATGGATACCAGGCTACATTAGACTATATGTGGATTACAGGCTACATTAGACTATATGTGGATAACAGGCTACATTGGACTATATATGGATAGCAGGCTAGATTAGACTATATATGTATATCAGGCTACATTAGACTATATGTGGAAAACAGGCAACATTAGTCTATATATTTATAACAGGCTTTATTAGGCTATTTATGGATAGCAGGCTAGATTAGACTATATATGGATAACAGGCCTGATTAGACTATATATGGATACCAGGCTACATTAGACTATATGTGGATAACAGGCTACATTAGACTATATGTGGATAACAGGCTACATTAGACTATATATGGATAACAGGATACATTGGACTATATATGGATAGCAGGCTAGATTAGACTATATATGGATAGCAGGCTACATTAGTCTATATATGGATATCAGGCTACATTAGACTATACATGGATAACAGGCTACATTAGACTATATATGGATAACAGGCTACATTAGACTATAAATAGATATCAGGCTACATTAGACTATATATGGATAACAGGCTACATTAGACTATATGTGGATAACAGGCTACATTAGACTATATGTGGATAACAGGCTACATTGGACTATATATGGATAGCAGGCTAGATTAGACTATAAATAGATATCAGGCTACATTAGACTATATATGGATAACAGGCTACAACAGGCTACATTAGACTATAAATAGATATCAGGCTACATTAGACTATATATTTGGATAACAGGCTACATTAGACTATATGTGGATAACAGGCTACATTAGACTATATGTGGATAACAGGCTACATTGGACTATATATGGATAGCAGACTAGATTAGACTATATGTGGATAACAGGCTACATTAGACTATATGTGGATAACAGGCTACATTAGACTATAGATGGATAGCAGGCTACATTAGACTATATGTGGAAAACAGGCTACATTGGACTATATATTTATAACAGGCTTTATTAGACTATATATGGATAACAGGCCTGATTAGACTATATATGGATACCAGGCTACATTAGACTATATGTGGATAACAGGCTACATTAGACTATATGTGGATAACAGGATACATTAGACTATATATGGATAACAGGATACATTGGACTATATATGGATAGCAGGCTAGATTAGACTATACAGTGGGGAGAACAAGTATTTGATACACTGCCGATTTTGCAGGTTTTCCTACTTACAAAGCATGTAGAGGTCTGTAATTTTTATCATAGGTACACTTCAACTGTGAGAGACAGAATCTAAAACAAAAATCCAGAAAATCACATTGTATGATTTTTAAGTAATTCATTTGCATTTTATTGCATGACATAAGTATTTGATACATCAGAAAAGCAGAACTTAATATTTGGTACAGAAACCTTTGTTTGCAATTACAGAGATCAGACGTTCCCTGTAGGTCTTGACCAGGTTTGCACACACTGCAGCAGGGATTTTGGCCCACTCCTCCATACAGACCTTCTCCAGATCCTTCAGGTTTCGGGGCTGTCGCTGGGCAATACGGACTTTCAGCTCCCTCCAAAGATTTTCTATTGGGTTCAGGTCTGGAGACTGGCTAGGCCACTCCAGGACCTTGAGATGCTTCTTACGGAGCCACTCCTTAGTTGCCCTGGCTGTGTGTTTCGGGTCGTTGTCTTGCTGGAAGACCCAGCCACGACCCATCTTCAATGTTCTTACTGAGGGAAGGAGGTTGTTGGCCAAGATCTCGCGATACATGGCCCCATCCATCCTCCCCTCAATACGGTGCAGTAGTCCTGTCCCCTTTGCAGAAAAGCATCCCCAAAGAATGATGTTTCCACCTCCATGTTTCACGGTTGGGATGGTGTTCTTGGGGTTGTTCTCATCGTTCTTCTTCCTCCAAACACGGCGAGTGGAGGTTAGACCAAAAAGCTCAATTTTTGTCTCATCAGACCACATGACCTTCTCCCATTCCTCCTCTGGATCATCCAGATGGTCATTGGCAAACTTCAGACGGGCCTGGACATGAGCTGGCTTGAGCAGGGGGACCTTGCGTGCGCTTCAGGAATTGAATCCATGACGGCGTAGTGTGTTAATAATGGTTTTCTTTGAGACAGTGGTCCCAGCTCTCTTCAGGTCATTGACCAGGTCCTGCCGTGTAGTTCTGGGCTGATCCCTCACCTTCGTCATGATCGTTGATGCCCCACGAGGTGAGATCTTGCATGGAGCCCCAGACCGAGGGTGATTGACCGTCATCTTGAACTTCTTCCATTTTCTTACAATGCGCCAACAGTTGTTGCCTTCACACCAAGCTGCTTGCCTATTGTCCTGTAGCCCATCCCAGCCTTGTGCAGGTCTACAATTTTATCCCTGATGTCCTTACACAGCTCTCTGGTCTTGGCCATTGTGGAGAGGTTGGAGTCTGTTTGATTGAGTGTGTGGACAGGTGTCTTTTATACAGGTAACGAGTTCAAACAGGTGCCGTTAATAAATCAAATCAAATCAAATCAAATGTTATTGGTCACATGTGCCGAATACAACAGGTGCAGACATTACAATGAAATGCTTACTTACAGCCCTTAACCAACAGTGCATTTATTTTAAACAAAAAAAGTAAGAATAAAACAACAACAAAAAAAGTGTTGAGAAAAAAAGAGCAGAAGTAAAATAAAGTGACAGTAGGGAGGCTATATATACAGTAAAATAAAGTGACAGTAGGGAGGCTATATATACAGGTGGGTACCGTTGCAGAGTCAATGTGCGGGGGCACCGGCTAGTTGAGGTAGTTGAGGTAGTATGTACATGTGGGTAGAGTTAAAGTGACAATGCATAAGTACTTACTTAACAGAGTAGCAGCAGCGTAAAAAGGATGGGGTGGGGGGGCAGTGCAAATAGTCCGGGTAGCCATGATTAGCTGTTCAGGAGTCTTATGGCTTGGGGGTAGAAGCTGTTGAGAAGTCTTTTGGACCTAGACTTGGCACTCCGGTACCGCTTGCCGTGCGGTAGCAGAGAGAACAGTCTATGACTAGGGTGGCTGGAGTCTTTGACAATTTTGAGGGCCTTCCTCTGACACCGCCTGGTATAGAGGTCCTGGATGGCAGGGAGCTTTGCCCCAGTGATGTACTGGGCCGTACGCACTACCCTCTGTAGTGCCTTGCGGTCAGAGGCCAAGCAGTTGCCATACCAGGCGGTGATGCAACCAGTCAGGATGCTCTCGATGGTGCAGCTGTAGAATTTTTTGAGGATCTGAGGACCCATGCCAAATCTTTTTAGTCTCCTGAGGGGGAATAGGCTTTGTCGTGCCCTCTTCACGACTGTCTTGGTGTGTTTGGACCATGATAGTTCGTTGGTGATGTGGACACCAAGGAACTTGAAGCTCTCAACCTGTTCCACTACAGCCCCGTCGATGAGAATGGGGGCGTGCTCAGTCCTCTTTTTTTTCCTGTAGTCCACAATCATCTCCTTTGTCTTGGTCACGTTGAGGGAGAGGTTGTTGTCCTGGCACCACACGGCCAGATCTCTGACCTCCTCCCTATAGGCTGTCTCATCGTTGTCGGTGATCAGGCCTACCACTGTTGTGTCGTCGGCAAACTTAATGATGGTGTTGGAGTCGTGCCTGGCCATGCAGTCATGGGTGAACAGAGAGTACAGGAGGGGACTGAGCACGCACCCCTGAGGGGCCCCCGTGTTGAGGATCAGTGTGGCAGATGTGTTGTTACCTACCCTTACCACCTGGGGGCGGCCCGTCAGGAAGTCCAGGATCCAGTTGCAGAGGGAGGTGTTTAGTCCCAGGATCCTTAGCTTAGTGATGAGCTTAGAGGGCACTATGGTGTTGAATGCTGAGCTGTAGTCAATGAATAGCATTCTCACGTAGGTGTTCCTCTTGTCCAGGTGGGAAAGGGCAGTGTGGAGTGCGATAGAGATTGCATCATCTGTGGATCTGTTGGGGCGGTATGCAAATTGGAGTGGGTCTAGGGTTTCTGGGATTATGCTGTTGATGTGAGCCATGACCAGTCTTTCAAAGCACTTCATGGCTACAGACGTCAGTGCTACGGGTCAGTAGTCATTTAGGCAGGTTATCTTAGAGTTCTTGGGCACAGGGACTATGGTGGTCTGCTTGAAACATGTTGGTATTACAGACTCAGTCAGGGACATGTTGAAAATGTCAGTGAAGACACTTGCCAGTTGGTCAGCACATGCTCGGAGTACACGTCCTGGTAATCCGTCTGGCCCTGCGGCCTTGTGAATGTTGACCTGCTTAAAAGTCTTACTCACATCGGCTACGGAGAGCGTGATCACATAGTCGTCCGGAACAGCTGGTGCTCTCATGCATGCTTCAGTGTTGCTTGCCTCGAAGCGAGCATAGAAGTGGTTTAGCTCGTCTGGTAGGCTTGTGTCACTGGGCAGCTCGCGGCTGTGCTTCCCTTTGTAGTCTGTAATAGTTTTCAAGCCCTGCCACATCCGACGAGCGTCAGAGCCAGTGTAGTATGATTCAATCTTAGACCTGTATTGACTCTTTGCCTGTTTGATGGTTCGTCGGAGGTCATAGCGGGATTTCTTATAAGCGTCCGGGTTAGAGTCCCGTTCCTTGAAAGCGGCAGCTCTACCCTTTAGCTCAGTGCGGATGTTTCCTGTAATCCATGGCTTCTGGTTGGGGTATGTACGTACGGTCACTGTGGGGACGACATCATCGATGCACTTATTGATGAAGCCAGTGACTGATGTGGTGTACTCCTCAATGCTGTCTGAAGAATCCCGGAACATGTTCCAGTCTGTGCTAGCAAAACAGTCCTGTAGCTTAGCATCTGCGTCATCTGACCACTTTTTTATTAACCGAATCACTGGTGCTTCCTGCTTCAGTTTTTGCTTATAAGCAGGAATCAGGAGGATAGAGTTATGGTCAGATTTGCCAAATGGAGGGCGAGGGAGAGCTTTGTATGCGTCTCTGTGTGTGGAGTAAAGGTGGTCTAGAGTTTTTTTCCCTCTGGTTGCACATTTAACATGCTGGTAGAAATGAGGTAGAACGGATTTAAGTTTCCCTGCATTAAAGTCCCCGGCTACTAGGAGCGCTGCATCTGGATGAGCGTTTTCCTGTTGATTAATGGCCTTGTACAACTCATTCAGTGCAATCTTAATGCCAGCATTGGTTTGTGGTGGTAAATAGACAGCTATGAAAAATATAGATGAAAACTCTCTTGGTAAATACAGGTAATGAGTGGAGAACAGGAGGGCTTCTTAAAGAAAAACGAACAGGTCTGTGAGAGCCGGAATTCTTACTGGTTGGTAGGTGATCAAATACTTATGTCATGCAATAAAATGCAAATTAATTACTTAAAAATCATACAATGTGATTTTCTGGATTTTGTTTTAGATTCCGTCTCTCACAGTTGAAGTGTACCTATGATACAAATTACAGACCTCTACATGCTTTGTAAGTAGGAAAACCTGCAAAATCGGCAGTGTATCAAATACTTGTTCTCCCCAATGTATATGGATAGCAGGCTACATTATAATATATATGGATAACAGGCTACATTAGACTATAAATGGATAGCAGGCTACATTAGACTATATGTGGAGAACAGGCTACATTAGACTATATGTGGAGAACAGGCTACATTAGACTATATGTGGATAACAGGCTACATTAGACTATATATGGATAACAGGCTACAATAGACTATATATGGATAACAGGATACATTGGACTATATATGGATAGCAGGCTACATTATAATAGATATGGATAACAGGCTACATTAGACTATATAGGGATAACAGGCTACATTATATTATACATGGATAACAGGCTACATTGGACTATATATGGATAACAGGCTACATTAGACTATATATGGATAACAGGCTACATTAGACTATATATGGATAACATGCTACAATAGACTATATATGGATAGCAGAATACATTAGACTATATATTTTTAACTGTCTACATTAGACTATATATGGACAACAGGCTACATTTGAATATATATGCATAACAGAGTACATTAGACTATATATGGATAACAGGCTACATTAGACTATATATGGATATCAGGCTAGATTAGACTATATATGGATAGCAGGCTACATTATAATATATATGGATAACAGGCTACATTATACTATATATGGATAGCAGGCTACATTAGACTATATGTGGAGAACAGGCTACATTAAACTATATGTGGATAACAGGCTACATTAGACTATATATTGATAACAGACTACATTAGACTATATTGACAAGAGGTATGTTAGAATATTGATAACAGTCTACATTAGACTATATATAGACAACAGGCTACATTTGAATATATATGCATAACAGGCTACATTAGACTATATATGAATAACATGCTACAATAGACTATATAATGATAGCAGAATACATTAGACTATGTATGGATAACAGGCTACATTAGACTATATGGATAACAGGCTACATTAGACTATATGTGGATAACAGGCTACATTAGACTATATGTGGATAACAGGCTACATTAGACTATATATGGATAACAGGATACATTGGACTATATATGGATAGCAGGCTAGATTAGACTATATATGGATAGCAGGCTACATTATAA
This sequence comes from Coregonus lavaretus, assembly GCF_964263955.1. Taxonomy (NCBI): domain Eukaryota; kingdom Metazoa; phylum Chordata; class Actinopteri; order Salmoniformes; family Salmonidae; genus Coregonus; species Coregonus lavaretus. Next base: position 2,624,507 of record NW_028161934.1, read on the forward strand.
TATATATGGATAACAGGCTACATTAGACTATATATGGATAGCAGGCTACATTAGACTATATGTGGAGAACAGGCTACATTAGTCTATATAAGGATATCAGGCTACATTAGACTATATATGGATAACAGGCTACATTAGACTATATATGGATAACAGGCTACATTAGACTATAAATAGATATCAGGCTACATTAGACTATATATGGATAACAGGCTACATTAGACTATATGTGGATAACAGGCTACATTAGACTATATGTGGATAACAGGCTACATTGGACTATATATGGATAGCAGGCTAGATTAGACTATATGTGGATAACAGGCTACATTAGACTATATGTGGATAACAGGCTACATTGGACTATATATGATAGGCTACATTAGACTATTTGTGGAAAACAGGCAACATTAGTCTATATATTTATAACAGTCTTTATTAGACTATTTATGGATAGCAGGCTAGATTAGACTATATATGGATAACAGGCCTGATTAGACTATATATGGATACCAGGCTACATTAGACTATATGTGGATAACAAGCTACATTAGACTATATATGGATAACAGGATACATTGGACTATATATGGATAGCAGGCTAGATTAGACTATACAGTGGGGAGAACAAGTATTTGATACACTGCCGATTTTGCAGGTTTTCCTACTTACAAAGCATGTAGAGGTCTGTAATTTTTATCATAGGTACACTTCAACTGTGAGAGACAGAATCTAAAACAAAAATCCAGAAAATCACATTGTATGATTTTTAAGTAGTTAATTTGCATTTTATTGCATGACATAAGTATTTGATACATCAGAAAAGCAGAACTTAATATTTGGTACAGAAACCTTTGTTTGCAATTACAGAGATCAGACGTTCCCTGTAGGTCTTGACCAGGTTTGCACACACTGCAGCAGGGATTTTGGCCAACTCCTCCATACAGACCTTCTCCAGATCCTTCAGGTTTCGGGGCTGTCGCTGGGCAATACAGACTTTCAGCTCCCTCCAAAGATTTTCTATTGGGTTCAGGTCTGGAGACTGGCTAGGCCACTCCAGGACCTTGAGATGCTTCTTACGGAGCCATTCCTTAGTTGCCCTGGCTGTGTGTTTCGGGTCGTTGTCATGCTGGAAGACCCAGCCACGACCCATCTTCAATGCTCTTACTGAGGGAAGGAGGTTGTTGGCCAAGATCTCGCGATACATGGCCCCATCCATCCTCCCCTCAATACGGTGCAGTAGTCCTGTCCCCTTTGCAGAAAAGCATCCCCAAAGAATGATGTTTCCACCTCCATGTTTCACGGTTGGGATGGTGTTCTTGGGGTTGTTCTCATCCTTCTTCTTCCTCCAAACACGGCGAGTGGAGGTTAGACCAAAAAGCTCAATTTTTGTCTCATCAGACCACATGACCTTCTCCCATTCCTCCTCTGGATCATCCAGATGATCATTGGCAAACTTCAGACGGGCCTGGACATTTGCTGGCTTGAGCAGGGGGACCTTGCGTGCGCTGCAGGAATTGAATCCATGACGGCGTAGTGTGTTACTAATGGTTTTCTTTGAGACAGTGGTCCCAGCTCTCTTCAGGTCATTGACCAGGTCCTGTCGTGTAGTTCTGGGCATATCCCTCACCTTCGTCATGATCGTTGATGCCCCACGAGGTGAGATCTTGCATGGAGCCCCAGACCGAGGGTGATTGACCGTCATCTTGAACTTCTTCCATTTTCTTATAATTGCGCCAACAGTTGTTGCCTTCACACCAAGCTGCTTGCCTATTGTCCTGTAGCCCATCCCAGCCTTGTGCAGGTCTACAATTTTATCCTTGATGTCCTTACACAGCTCTCTGGTCTTGGCCATTGTGGAGAGGTTGGAGTCTGTTTGATTGAGTGTGTGGACAGGTGTCTTTTATACAGGTAACGAGTTCAAACAGGTGCCGTTAATACAGGTAATGAGTGGAGAACAGGAGGGCTTCTTAAAGAAAAACGAACAGGTCTGTGAGAGCCGGAATTCTTACTGGTTGGTAGGTGATCAAATACTTATGTCATGCAATAAAATGCAAATTAATTACTTAAAAATCATACAATGTGATTTTCTGGATTTTTGTTTTAGATTCCGTCTCTCACAGTTGAAGTGTACCTATGATACAAATTACAGACCTCTACATGCTTTGTAAGTAGGAAGACCTGCAAAATCGTCTGTGTATCAAATACTTGTTCTCCCCACTGTATATGGATAGCAGGCTATATTATAATATATATGGATAACAGGCTACATTAGACTATAAATGGATAGCAGGCTACATTAGACTATATGTGGAGAACAGGCTACATTAGACTATATGTGGAGAACAGGCTACATTAGACTATATGTGGATAACAGGCTACATTAGACTATATATGGATAACAGGCTACAATGGACTATATATGGATAACAGGATACATTGGACTATATATGGATAGCAGGCTACATTATAATATATATGGATAACAGGCTACATTAGACTATATAGGGATAACAGGCTACATTATATTATACATGGATAACAGGCTACATTGGACTATATATGGATAACAGGCTACATTAGACTATATATGGATAACATGCTACAATAGACTATATATGGATAGCAGAATACATTAGACTATATATTTTTAACAGTCTACATTAGACTATATATGGACAACAGGCTACATTTGAATATATATGCATAACAGACTACATTAGACTATATATGGATAACAGGCTACATTAGACTATATATGGATAGCAGGCTAGATTAGACTATATATGGATAGCAGGCTACATTATAATATATATGGATAACATGCTACATTAGACTATATATGGATAGCAGGCTACATTAGACTATATGTGGAGAACAGGCTACATTAGACTATATGTGGATAACAGGCTACATTAGACTATATATTGATAACAGACTACATTAGACTATATTGACAAGAGGTATGTTAGAATATTGATAACAGTCTACATTAGACCATATATAGACAACAGGCTACATTTGAATATATATGCATAACAGGCTACATTAGACTATATATGAATAACATGCTACAATAGACTATATAATGATAGCAGAATACAATAGAATATGTATGGATAACAGGCTACATTAGACTATATGGATAACAGGCTACATTAACCTATATGGAAAACAGGCTACATTAGACTATACAGTAAACATTAGACTATACAGTAAACACAGCATCACTATGGTGGTGATGATGATGATGATGATGATGATGATGATGATGATGATGATGGTTAGCACATCTACTTTGTGCATGACACAAGTAATTTTTCCAACAATTGTTTACAGACAGATTATTTCACTTATAATTCACTGTATCACAATTCCAGTGGGTCAGAAGTTTACATACACTAAGTTCACTGTGCCTTTAACAGCTTGGAAAATTCCAGAAAATGATGTCATGGCTTTAGAAGCTTCTGATAGGCTAATTGACATCATTTGAGTCAATTGGAGGTGTACCTGTGGATGTATTTCAAGGCCTAACTTCAAACTCAGTGCCTCTTTGCTTGACATCATGGGAAAATCAAAAGAAATCAGCCAAGACCTCAGAAAAATAATTGTTGACCTCCACAAGTCTGGTTCATCCTCGGGAGCAATTTCCAAACGCCTGAAGGTACCACGTACATCTGTACAAACAATAGTACGCAAGTATAAACACCATGGGACCACGCAGCCGTCATACCGCTCATGAAGGAGATGCGTTCTGTCTCCTAGAGATGAACGTACTGTGGTGCGAAAAGTGCAAATCAATCCCAGAATAACAGCAAAGAACCTTGTGAAGATGCTGGAGGAAACAGGTACAAAAGTATCTATATCCACAGTAAAACGAGTCCTATATCGACATAACCTGAAAGACAGCTCAGCAAGGAAGAAGCCACTGCTCCAAAACCGCCATAAAAAAGCCAGACTACGGTTTGCAACTACACATGGAGACAAAGATCGTACTTTTTGGAGAAATGTCCTCTGGTCTGATGAAACAAAAATATAACTGATTGGCCATAATGACCATCGTTATGTTTGTAGGAAAAAGGGAGCAGCTTGCAAGCCGAAGAACACCATTTCAACCGTGAAGCACAGGGGTGGCAGCATCATGATGTGGGGTGCTTTGCTGCAGGAGGGACTGGTGCACTTCACAAAATAGATGGCATCATGAGGAAGGAAAATGATGTGGATATATTGAAGCAACATCTCAAGACATCAATCAGGAAGTTAAAGCTTGGTTGCAAATGGGTCTTCCAAATGGACAATGACCCCAAGCATACTTCCAAAGTTGTGGCAAAATGGCTTAATGACAACAAAGTCAAGGTATTGGAGTGGCCATCACAAGGCCCTGACCTCAATCCTATAGAAAATGTGTGGGCAGAACTAAAAAAGCATGTGCGAGCAAGGAGGCCTACAAACCTGACTCTGTTACACCAGCTCTGTCAGGAGGAATGGGCCAAAATTCACCCAACTTATTGTGGGAAGCTTGTGGAAGGCTACCCGAAACATTTGACCCAAGTTAAACATTTTAAAGGCAATGCTACCAAATACTAATTGAAACTTCTGACCCACTGGGAATGTGATGGAAGAAATAAAACCTGAAATAAATCATTTTCTCTACTATTATTCTGACATTTCACATTCTTAAAATAAAGTGATGATCATAACTGACCTAAGACAGGGAATATTTACTAGGATTAAATGTCAGGAATTGTGAAAAACTGAGTTTAAATGTATTTGGCATACATACAAACAGTACATACATACATACATATATAGTGCAATAGACTAACAGACAGACAGTATTCACATAGACAACCATATAGCACAATACAACACAACACAATATGAGCCTGGTTCATTTTCAGTAATGAGGCCCTGTACCCCATTTACAGTTTATACTTCAATGTATCAGGTGTAGTTATTATCCAGCTATAGAGTGAGTTGTTGTTTATGTTTCTAAGACTGCAGGGTGGGAGATGCAACGATGGCCTTGAGAACAGCAGGAAGTGTGTTGGTGGTCTTTCTCTGGTCTGTAGCAGGTATGGTCTCATTCGTATCTTTTTGTTGCCTGGTTTGTCAATCTACAGATATTTCTAAAAGCATAACCATTTTCATGTTCTACTAGTGACACATTTGGCGTGTCCACTTCACTTTAAACGGTTTCCATTCACACTCAACCAAAGAGTATCTATGTCTCAACTCAGCAACTACGGGAACAAAGTGTTTGTGTGAGTCAAAGGACCTTGAAGTTACTGTAATGTCCTTGTGATGTCTAACTGTGTTTCAGCGGTACTGGATCAGAATGGCTGGAGTGTGACTTACACCACTCACAGTATTTGTACCTTGAAGGGGTCATCAGTGGAGCTGTCCTGCTCTTACACGTATCCCAGTTGGTATAATGTCATAAAAACCTTCTGGTTCACCAAAGTTTATCCTATGGAGAATCATGTGAGTCTGAGAGATGACCCAGACTATAAAGGTCGTGTGACGTACCGTAGCGATAAGAGGAATGGCCACACCCTGAAAATCACAGACCTGAGAGAGAGTGACTCAACTACGTACAAGTTCAGATTATTACAGATCAGACCGAAGGGAGATATACTGGTATCCCTGGAGTCACTTTGTCTGTTACAGGTACAGTGATATTATATATAGTGCTGATCTGTTTAATTGGTTCTGGAAAATTGTCTTAATTTGTATTTAAATAATATAAATAATATGAAAGTATGCGTAAAATAGGAATGTCTGAATTGATGATTTGAGAACGTCCACTCCTGCCTCATTTGAACTAGACAACAGGTAATTGAGGGGTTTAATGTTGTTATCTACTCCAGACCTGCAGGTGAAGGTGACCACTACATGGTGGTCAACGACACTGACCTGTAGCACCACCTGTACTCTGACTGACAACCCCAACCCCACCTACATCTGGTACAGGAACAGTAAGATTGTACAAGAGGACTCCTCCCCCTCATACTCAGTCTACATAAAAACTGACGACAGCTTCTACTGTGCTGTAAAAGGCATCAATTCTCCTGCAGTGTGTGAGTGTGACTAATACACTTTTTAAAGTCTTACAAAATCATCCAATACATCATTGGTCAGTGTTGATGTGCAGTGAAACAGACATGAAATAGGGCTGCTATTTCATTTCGATTAATGGATGTTGACAGTTCAAAATATGTACTCCATTTGAAAAATGTACTTGTGTTTCAGCTGTTGGGGGTCACAGTTATTTCCACGTGACTTACACCCATCAGAGTATCTGTACTTTGAAGGGGTCATCTGTGGACATATCCTGCTCTTATACATATCTCAGTGGTCATAGAGTCTCCGAAACAAACTGGTATACAAAAGGAAAACTTGATGAGGCGCCACAAATCCTGAGCCCGGGGTATGGAGGTCGTGTGGAGTACCTGAGAAATATGCAGAGTGACTCCACCCTGAGAATCACAGACCTGAAAGAGGAGGATTCAGCTGAGTATAAGTTTAGAGTCATAACAGATCAGACAAACTGGGAGCCCACCTTCCCTGGAACATCTCTGACTGTCACAGGTAACACTGCATGTCACATCTTATCAATACTGCAAACGATTACTTCATGATATACTCAGTGTTTTAACGCCCTTTCGTTTAGGTCTGCAGGTGAAGGTGACTCCACCCACTGTGACAGAGGGACAGAAGGTGACACTGACCTGTAGCACCACCTGTACTCTGAGTGACAACCCCAACCCCACCTACATCTGGTACAAGAACGGACATGTAACCAACCAATCTAACAGTCTGTTCCTAAACCCAATCAGCAGTGAGGATGCAGGCAGATACTCCTGTGCTGTAGAAGGCCATGAGGTTCTCCACTCTCCTGAAGAGACTCTCACTGTCAGATGTGAGTATGTGTGATCCATCTCCAGTTGTATTCTTTTAGTAACATCTTCTGTTCTCTATTCTATCTATCTATTATTTCAATCTATGTCCAAGTTCCATGATTGTACTCATCTCACTACTGTAGTACTACACAAACACTGTATTGTTACATTATCGTCTAAGTTACACATATTTATATTAATATTTCAATTATTTCAATCACATGTATAAGTTCCATGATGCTCCTCATGTAAAGCAATATGTATGAACAATGTGTTGATACATATTGTCTGCCAGATGGCCCAAAGGACACCTCAGTGTCAGTCAGTCCCTCTGGCGAAATAGTGGAGGGCAGTTCAGTGACTCTGACCTGCAGCAGTGATGCCAACCCACCTGTGTACAACTACACCTGGTACAAGAAGAACAAAACCTCACCAAAAGCTTCAGGACAGAGTTACAGCATCACCAACATCAGCTCTGAGGACAGTGGAGAATACTACTGTGAGGCCCGGAATAAAATAGCATCTAAGAACTCTACAGCTCTGATGATCATTGTAGCAGGTAAAGTTTCATCTTCAATACTTCAATTCAAAACTACATGTTTCAATCTAATCTTAATCATTATACTTTGTGATATTACTCCTTAGTTTATAACTATACATTGGGTTATAAGATCCCTTAACAAGTATTGCATTAATGTCCTGTATTTAACTTTATTTTTAGTTTATTATATCATGCTATGTACTCATATCATCCATATTATATTATAGGGAAACAAACATCAGTTATGACTGCAGCTGTAGGAATCATAGTGGTTGTTCTGGTTCTCATCCTCTGTCTCTCTGGCTTCACGTGGTTTAGGTGAGTGAATTGTATTATTTATTTTTTATTATTTAACTTTAGTAACATTGATTGATTGATTAATTCATTAATTAACAAACAGGAAGAAGTCCTCCAAATCCACCTCTGACCCAAGAGACACAGCAGACGATGGACAGGTGAGCAGTGGCGGCTCCTGAAAAAATTCTCAGGAGGGGCAATTTTTCTGATGATTTAGGTGACCTACACACGTGCACGAGTCCGTGCACGCGATTCCAGATATATTTACCTCTGAATAAACTGCCTTTATTATACCATATCCACCCTGTCCAAAGTCTCTACTTGGTCTCAGTTCTCCAGTAAACTTGTGATTATCAACAGTACACAACGGTAACAAACAATTGGGGGAACTCACGGGGCAGATAGTAACCACTTAAAAGGAAGCGATTCCCAAACCTTCCATAACAAAGCCATCACCTACAGAGAGATGAACTTGGAGAAGAGTCCCCTAAGTAAGCTTGTCCTGGGCCTCTGTTCACAAACACAAACAGACCCCACACAGCCCCAGGACAACAACAACAACAACAACAACAACACAATTAGACCCAACCAAATCATGAGAAAACAAAAAGAGAATTACTTGACACATTGGAAAGAACAAACAAAAAAACAGAGCAAACTAGAATGCTATTTGGCCCTAAACAGAGAGTACACAGTGGCAGAATACCTGACCACTGTGACTGACCCAAACTTAAGGAAAGCTTTGACTATGTACAGACTCAGTGACCATAGCCTTGCTATTGAGAAAGGCCGCCGTAGGCAGACCTGGCTCTCAAGAGAAGACAGGCTATGTGCACACTGCCCACAAAATGAGGTGGAAACTGAGCTGCACTTCCTAACCTCCTGCCAAATGTATGACCATATTAGAGACACATATTTCCCTCAGATTACAGCGATCCACAAAGAATTCGAAAACAAACCCAATTTTGATAAACTCCCTTATCTACTGGGTGAAAAACCACAGTGTGCCATCACAGCTGCAAGATTTGTGACCTGTTGCCACAAGAAAAGGGCAACCAGTGAAGAACAAACACCATTGTAAATACAACCCATATTTATTGTTCATTTATTTTCCCATTTGTACTTTAACTATTTGCACATTGTTACAACACTGTATATATACATAATATGACATTTGAAATGTCTTTATTCTTTTGAAACTTCTGAGTGTAATGTTTACTGTTAATATTTATTGTTTATTTCACTTTTGTTTACTATCTACTTCCCTTGCTTTGGCAATGTTAACACACGTTTCCCATGCCAATAAAGCCCTTAAATTGAATTGAATTGATAGTAAGGTCGCAATGACACAGAAAGCAGTTCAATGTCGGGGTACAGAGTCGCTCTCTTACCAGGATCGCGGTCCGCTCTGACCAGGGTGAAGGTGGCCAGCTCCACTTCTCTGTCCGGGACTCTGTCATCCAGCCAAGTCTCCCAGCTGTATTGGGATTCAGCTGCCAGCAGCGTTTTCATTATTTAATCTGTTCGTAGCGGGTATGTACACGATCAACAAGATCAGTCCAAAACCAACCACTGGAAATCCATGGTTGGCAGAATGTTTGTAAACTAAGTCTACAAATTAAAAACATAAAATAACGCCGCACTGCAGGTCGCAACAGAGACGCTGCTTGCCGCCATTGTCTTAGTTACGTTCAACGTTACGTCACGTATGACGAAAGCGCGTAAGTGCATGCCCACAGACACCCATAGAGAATGTATTGAAAGCTTTGAAATGTGAAAAAAATAGATTTTACATGACAGGCTATGAGAGACTTCTGGGCGATTTTCAACTTGACTGAAATCGCCCCAAAAACGGGCGGGGCCATTTGAAGCACGACTTTAGCCTGATTTGACATTTAGTGGCTGGCAGATCAGACGTGAACACTGATAACTGCTGTTGCCGTGATATAATTGATTAGAAAAAAAATCCCTTCCTTTTCCCGTTTGGCAGTGCGTCGCCCATATCGCCCTATTGAACAAGCCGCCCATGCAGGTGAGTCTGTTGGAATCAGAAGATGACTGTGATGTCTGTGTATTCTTTGTGGAACATTTCTACTCCTCATGTTGTCTGTCCTCTTCCCCAATCAGGGAGACTCTAGTCCAGTGTCTGACAACATCTCAGGCATGGCCATGACCCCTACTGCAGCACAGACAGCAGCCACCGTAGACCAGGATGATGTTCACTACGCCAGCGTCCACTTCTCTCGCTCCAAAAACCAGGAAGTCCCTCTGTACTCCACTGTTCAACTGCCTCAACCACAGAAACAGGACGAGGATGTCCAGTACGCTGCTGTGAAATTCAACCGCCCCACTGCTGCCACCCAGTAAGCATATTCTGCATTAAGGTAATTAATATGCTGCTGCTTATTGTAGGAGATGTCATCAATAAGCAAAACAGTTGACCCATAGTGACCACTAGTGATGTCATTTCCTTAAACTACGAACCCAACAATGGACATCTCAAGAAAATTACTATGACATGTATTGATGTAATGATGGTTTTGAGGAACTGCTCATTTTGCGTTCCAAATGGCATCATATTCCCTATTTAGTGCACTACAAAGGCAGTGCACTATAAAGGGTATAGGGTGCCAACATTTGGGACGCAACCGTTGTTTCATTTTTGTTTCTCTCTCTTCAGACCTGCAGCAGCACAATCAGCTGAGGAGGACCCCTCTGTGATCTACAGTCAAGGCAGTCAACAAACCCAGAACCAAGAAGACCTGAACACAACAAACCCAGAACCAAGAAGACCTGAACACAACAAACCCAGAACCAAGAAGACCTGAACTCAACAAGTTTGACAAAAACCCATATATTCAAAATAAGTGCCATAAAGCTTGAGGGGGTGTGGAATATTGGCCATTATAAACTGGGTGGTTTATACTACGGCTAAGGGCTGTTCTTGACACAAAGCGGATATGCCGTCGTATATTGGCCTGATTGCTATTAGAAACTGGTTACCAACATAAATAGTATTTTTTACGCCATACCCGTGGTATATTGTCTGATATACAGTATTCACTTCTGAAATGCAGTTTCAGTCAGTCAGCATCCAAGACCCAAACTAACCAGTTTATAATAGTATATAATAAAATAGTTGAAAATGTTATAAGTTTAATATTTCTTAAGTAAAATCGTTAATATTTCTGAGTACAAGATCTTTAAAAAATATATGTATTTCTGAAGTAGGCAACCTCAAGGTCCAGTTATATTTTATATAACTACAGTACTTTTTTTTATATATATATGAAGGCTAAGAGCAATAGTTATTGTGTTTCTATTATATTGTATTACTTCATATGCTACTATTAGATGATACACATCTGTCTTGCCCTGGCTCTGGGACTCTGTTATGTTGAGCCAGGGTGTGTGGTTTCTATGTGTTTTGTGTGCTAGGGTGATTATCTAGTTCATTTGTTTCTATGTTGGCCGGTGTGGTTCTCAATCAGAGGCAACGTGTATCAGCTGTTGCTTGTTGTCTCTGATTGGGAGCCTACTTAGGCAGCCTGTTTTCCACAGTGTGTTGTGGGATCTTGTTCCGTGTTTGGTTAGTGTCTTTTGCCAAGGACGTCACGTATTGTTTTGTTGTTTTGTTCGTGTGATCATTAAAATTAAAAGTATGTTTGCATTCCACGCTGCGCCTTGGTCCTCTCAGTTCGACGATCGTGATAGAAGATCCCACCATAACTGGACCAAGCAGCGTGTCCAGGAGCCAACGCCAGAGAGGGCTCTAAAGGATATCAACCTCGACTGGGTCAAGCCGCGGGAGGAGGAGAGAGGCTGGACTTGGGAGCAGAGGAGCGAGAGTCTGGCGAGAGCCATGGAGGCCTGGCCCACGGGGAGGAGAGACGCCCAGAATTTTTAGGGGGGGGGGGCTCACGCCGTGGACGACGGGGCAGCAGGAGGCCGGGATAGAGTGGTTCAGCGGGTTGGCAAAGGAGGCCGCCAGGTTACGGGAGTCACTGGTCACCAGGGGGAAGGAGAATGTAGAGGCACGGCGAGAGGTACTGGGGTGTGTTGCCAGTCCGGTCCGGCCCGTTCCTGATCCCCGCGTAGGGCCAGTGGTGTGTGTCCCCAGTACGGTCCGGCTTGTTCCTGTCCCTCGCACCGAGCCTGTGCTGCGCGTCCCCAGCCCGGTCCGGCATGTTCCTGCCCCTCGCACCGAGCCTGTGGTGCGCGTCGCCAGCCCGGTCCGGCATGTTCCTGCCCCTCGCACCGAGCCTGTGGTGCGCGTCGCCAGCCCGGTCCGGCATGTTCCTGCTCCCCGCACCGAGCCTGTGGTGCGCGTCGCCAGTCCGGTCCGGCATGTTAATGCTCCCCGCACCAAGCCAGTGGTGCGCGTCGCCAGCCCGGTCCGGCATGTTCCTGCTCCCCGCACCAAGCCAGTGGTGCGCTTCGTCAGCCCGGTTCGGCCCGTCCCTGCTCCCCGCACCAAGCCTGTGGTGCGCGTCGTCAGTCCGGCACAGCCCGTGCCTGTTCCACCGGTGCCTGGTCCGGCACCGGTCAGCTGCTCCACTCCGGAGCTAGAGCAATCCGCTCCACCAGTGTTCAGTCCAGCTCCGGCCAGCAGGGCCAGACCGGACCAGGGGCGCTTTGGGGGGTTTGTTGGAGGGTGGGGGTCAAGTCCGGAGCCGGAACCGCCTCCGAGGAGGAATGCCCACCCGTCACTCCCCTGTTCGGTTTATGTTTGGCGTGGTCGCAGTCCGCGCCTTTGAGGGGGGGGGGGTACTGTCACGCCCTGGCTCTGGGACTCTGTTATGTTGAGCCAGGGTGTGGTTTCTATGTGTTTTGTGTGCTAGGGTGATTATCTAGTTCATTTGTTTCTATGTTGGCCGGTGTGGTTCTCAATCAGAGGCAACGTGTATCAGCTGTTGATTGTTGTCTCTGATTGGGAGCCATACTTAGGCAGCCTGTTTTCCACAGTGTGTTGTGGGATCTTGTTCCGTGTTTGGTTAGTGTCTTTTGCCAAGGACGTCACGTATCGTTTTGTTCGTGTGATCATTAAAAATGAAAGTATGTTCGCATTCCACGCTGCGCCTTGGTCCTCTCAGTTCGACGATCGTGACAACATCGTAGAAGTTTGCTTGATTTTTTTATAAATATTTGTAATTGTTTTTATTACAAACTATGGCACAATTTTGCCTCAATGTCCAGGAAAGAGCTCTGCTTGATGCAACATTTCTTAACGCTTTTATGAAATGTTTTTTTTTTGTAAACTGTGTGAAGTGTGACATTTTTTCTGATACATTTTTAAGAATAAACGTAATTGTCATTGTTTTGATGTTATTATAACAGTATCTTCAGTGGAGTCTTTAGCAAAGGCCAGCCAACCTTTTGATACAGTATGCGTTGATGAGTATCAAATCTGTCTCCTGTTATTAAACAAAGGGCACTATGGTAGATGGCATCCAAAGGGTTAAGAGTAGTAGCAGCTGCACTTTGATAAATAATATCACCATAATCAAGAACAGATAAAAAGGTTGACTGAATAATCTGCTTCCTAGTGCTTAGAGAAAGGCACGACCTGTTTCCGTAAAAAAAGCCAACTTTAAATCTTAGCTTCTTAACCAGCTCATCTATATGTTTGTTAAACATCAAATCCAAATGCCCACACACACACAGACACACACACACACACACACACACACACACACACAGACAGTCATACACATGAACATGCACACACACAGACACACACAAACATTCACGCACACAAACGTGTTTTATCAACACTACATGCAAAAGGTGCTCGTTTTTTCAAATCGTTTTGGTTTTATTTTCACCCAAACGTGGTACATTTTCATGACTCAGTACAAAACTCCAAACTGGTCACACTTATAACGCAGCCAGTCTTTCATTCAAAACCTGTCATTGTACATTAATGTTGATTGTAAACATCTATCACCACACATCCATTATAAAATATAAGTTCATTCTGAAATGTAATGAGAACATTGGTTTAATCACCAAAACACAACATACTATATTTTCAATTTAGTCATTTTAACTACCAGTTAATCCAATAGCAAACAATGCAAGATATGTGTTTCAAATCGCCCTTAGAAGTGCTGAAAGTAATATGCTACTGTACTGGAAATTACACTGTTTTCACATTAGGCAATACACTTACATTACCCAACAAAATTGACAGAAGATCTATAATTTCCATAATATCTATCCAATGTGCAATCAAAGGTGATCAATGAAGACATCCTCTACACATCATTCATGCAAAAATGAAACAAATAAAATGAATGAAAATGAAAAAACCTTTAGCACGCATTAATTTGCATCAAGCCTGTCTTGAGCATTTGGCTATAAATTCTCATCCACATCATAGTGAATGTCCTCATTGTTCATGCATTGCAGGACATCATACACCTTCATGCTGAAAAATTCCCCAATAGGGTTGAGGAAAGGAGAGTATGGGGGCAGGTATAGGGTCAAGAATCGGGGATGGGCCTGAAACCATACGTGAACCACCTCTGCGTGGTGGAACCTGACATCGTCCCATACAATGACATAGGTGACCCCTTCACCTTGACAGGCCTGCTCAATTTCACTGAGAAACACAATGAGGTGTGCAGCGTTGTAGGATCCAAGTCATGGCCTACGTCCTACCACACCATCTTTAGTGCTTTTATAGTATAGTTCCAGTATGATATTGTGAAGTAGCATGTGCATCACATAGTAGCAGTAATACAGTATATAGTGCTGTAACTGAACATACTCATACAGCTGTTTTATCTGGTGGTTGTTCCTCTCAAAAGGCACCAGGTAAATGTGTTCCATAGATACCTGCTGCCTCTTCAAAAGGCAGGTGATTATAGGTAGGCTGATGGATGCACATTGGCAAAGGTGTCATTATTCTCCTCAATGGCCTGCTTTATTTCAGACAGCCATATGTCATTCCTGCCCCTCACCATTTCCACAACTGCCCACTCCTGCTGGTAGGTCAGCACACTACCACGGTCACCACATGCATTACAATGTGTAATTTACTCTTTGATGGGGCCCATGTCCACCTCTTTGACCTCTATGACGGGTCCCTTGTCCACGAGCTCTTTGATTTATTCCTCTCCCTTGCTGTCTATCCTGCTCCATGTTGAAAGAAATTGCAAGTGTTCACACACCCCCTTTTATATGGTGACCAATTGTGGTTACCACTATGTGATATCAGTTAGCAATAACGAGTTGTCATTATGTATGATTATCATGTATCATACATGTAATTTAGATGTTTATACTTTACAAACACACATTTTATTTCTGTAGTTCTCAAAATCCATAATATAGTAGACAAACCAGTTAAAAATCTATTGGTTTACCAAACGGTTAAGTGATTAACCATTAAGCACAGCTGGATTAAGTGATGGTCAAATGTATTTAAACAAATGAGAAGAGAATCAAATGAAAAGTATTGTGAGCATTGCATTGTGAAGGGCAATGACTTTATATGAAAGGTATTTCTAGATGAAATACTGATTATGTTTGGTGAAAAAGTTACTGTGAGATTTTTTGTGTTTTACTCAGTCATTTGAAAATGAGCTTAAAGTTGTGAAAAAACACCTTTTTGATTATCTGTTTTGAGTTTTGTACTAAGAGTTGTGAAATTGGATAACCACTTTACAATATGTATTTTTTTTATTTTTTTATTTTTTTTGGGGGGGTGGGGTAAGGGGGGATAGAATGATTACTTTATCCTATCCCAGGTATTCCTTAAAGAGGTGGGGTTTCAAGTGTCTCTGCTGTCCTAGCGTCGTGAGGGAGCTTGTTCCACCATTGGGGTGACAGAGCAGCGAACAGTTTTGACTGGGCTGAGTGGGAACTGTGCTTCCGCAGAGGTAGTGGGGCCAGCAGGCCAGATGTGGATGAACGCAATGCCCTCATTTGGGTGTAGGGACTGATCAGAGCCTGAAGGTACGGAGGTGCTGTTCCCCTCACAGCTCCGTAGGCAAGCACCATGGTCTTGTAGCAGATGCGAGCTTCAACTGGAAGCCAGTGGAGTGTGCGGAGGAGCGGGGTGACGTGAGAGAACTTGGGAAGGTTGAACACCAGACGGGCTGCGGCATTCTGTATGAGTTGTAGGGGTTTAATGGCACAGGCAGGGAGCCCAGCCAACAGCGAGTTGCAGTAATCCAGACGAGAGATGACAAGTGCCTGGATTAGGACCTGTGCCGCTTCCTGTGTAAGGCAGGGTCGTACTCTCCGAATGTTGTAGAGCATGAACCTACAGGATCGGGTCACCGCCTTTTGATGTTAGCGGAGAACAACAGGGTGTTGTCCAGGGTCACGCCAAGGCTCTTTGCACTCTGGGAGGAGGACACAACGGAGTTGTCAACCGTGATGGTGAGATCATGGAACGGGCAGTCCTTCCCCGGGAGGAAGAGCAGCTCCGTCTTGCAGAGGTTCAGCTTGAGGTGGTGATCCGTCATCCACACTGATATGTCTGCCAGACATGCAGAGATGCGATTTGCCACCTGGTTATCAGAAGGGGGAAAGGAGAAGATTAGTTGTGTGTCGTCTGCGTAGCAATGATAGGAGAGGCCATGTGAGGATATGACAGAGCCAAGTGACTTGGTGTATAGCGAGAATAGGAGAGGGCCTAGAACTGAGCCCTGGGGGACACCAGTGGTGAGAGCACGTGGTGCGGAGACAGATTCTCGCCACGCCACTTGGTAGGAGCGACCGGTCAGGTAGGAGACAATCCAAGAGTGAGCCGCGCCGGAGATGCCCAACTCGGAGAGGGTGGAGAGGAGGATCTGATGGTTCACAGTATCAAAGGCAGAAGACTGAAGGACAAGAGCAGAGGAGAGAGAGTTAGCTTTAGCAGTGCGGAGAGCCTCCGTGACACAGAGAAGAGCAGTCTCAGTTGAATGACCAGTCTTGAAACCTGACTGGTTTGGATCAAGAAGGTCATTCTGAGAGAGATGGCACGCTCAAGACTTTTGGAGAGAAAAGAAAGAAGGGATACTGGTCTGTAGTTGTTGACATCAGAGGGATCGAGTGTTGGTTTTTGAGAAGGGGTGCAACTCGCTCTCTTGAAGACTGAAGGGACATAGCCAGCGGTCAAGGATGAGTTGATGAGCGAGGTGAGGTAAGGGAGAAGGTCACCGGAGATGGTCTGGAGAAGAGAGGAGGGGATAGGGTCAAGCGGGCAGGTTGTTGGGCGGCCGGCCGTCACAAGTCGCAAGATTTCATCTGGAGAGAGAGGAGAGAAAGAAGTCAAAGCATAGGGTAGGGCAGTGTGAGCAGGACCAGCAGTGTCATTTGACTTAACAAACGAGGATCGGATGTCGTCAACCTTCGTTTCAAAATGGTTGGCGAACTCATTCACAGAGAGGGAGGAGGGGGGGTGGAGGGGGAGGAGGATTCAGCAGGGAGGAGAAGGTGGCAAAGAGCTTCCTAGGGTTAGAGGCAGATGCTTGGAATTTAGAGTGGTAGAAAGTGGCTTTAGCAGCAGAAACAGATGAAGAAAATGTAGAGAGGAGGGAGTGAAAAGATGCCAGGTCCACAGGGAGTCTAGTTTTCCTCCATTTCCGCTCGGCTGCCCAGAGCCCTGTTCTGTGAGCTCGCAATGAGTCGTCAAGCCACGGAGCAGGAGGGGAGGACCGAGCCGGCCGGGAGGATAGGGGATATAGAGAGCCAAAGGATGCAGGATGATACTTTTTAGCGACTAACATGAATAATACTGGTAACAGCTTTTTAATACTTGTAGCTCTTGGGCCAAGTTGCTCCTGATGTGTTTAATGATGATTTACTTTGTATTGTTGTCAGACATTGTTCCGCATTTTATATTATGTAATACCATATTGTTCAGTGTCATGATATTGCTTGTTTTATTATTAAAAAATATATATTATTAACTATTTAGATACATCAAATATTTTTACATTTGCAGTTTTTACAGTGTTGTTCAGTGTCAATACAGGATAAACATAATGTTGTAAATAAAATAAAAATTAGACAATATAGACATTGATTATTTGATTAACTATTAATACATTGATTCATGACTATTTCCACTTCGATGTTGTTTCTTGTATTTCTGCCTATTGGACACATGATGGCTCTATTGAACCACGTAGCCATTACTGTCAGGAGATAAATTATCATAGATCAATAATAATTCATCAGAAATCACACGCACTGTTAACTGAGTTGTCTCATTTCAGGTGGAGAGCTCAGACCCTGTGAATTTTTTATTTAATTAGGCAATTCAGTTAAGAACAAATTCTTATTTACAATGACGGCCTACCCCTGCCGACACTGGGCAAATTGTGCGCCACCCCATGGGACTCACCATTATGGCCAGATTATGATGAAGCCTGGAATCGAACCAGGGTCTGTAGTGACAGGGTGCACTACAATACCCCACCACAGGGGACATGGTATAGACAGGCTGCACTACCAGACCCCACCACAGGGGACATAGTATAGACAGGCTGCACTACCAGACCCCACCACAGGGGACAGAGTATAGACAGGCTGCACTACCAGACCCCACCATAGGGGACATAGTATAGATAGGCTGCACTACCAGACCCCACCATAGGGGACATAGTATAGACAGGCTGCACTACCAGACCCCACCATAGGGGACATAGTATAGACAGGGTGCACTACCAGACCCCACCACAGGGGACATAGTATAGACAGGGTGCACTACCAGACCCCACCACAGGGGACATAGTGTAGACAGGGTGCACTACCAGACCCCACCACAGGGGACATAGTATAGACAGGGTGCACTACAATACCCCACCACAGGGGACATAGTATAGACAGGGTGCACTACAATACCTCACCACAGGGGACATAGTATAGACAGGCTGCACTACCAGACCCCACCACAGGGTACATAGTATAGACAGGCTGCACTACCAGACCCCACCACAGGGGACATAGTATAGACAGGCTGCACTACCAGACCCCACCATAGGGGACATAGTATAGACAGGGTGCACTACAATACCCCACCACAGGGTGCATAGTATAGACAGGCTGCACAACCTTTAAGGACTATGCTATTAGTTCCATTGTATGTGTTTGGACTCTGCCTGCTGTTTGTCCTCCTGTCCAGGGGGTGGAGCTGGAGAGCACCAGGCTGGTGATCTGGTACCCAGACCGCTGTATGCAGAGAACCCCTCCCTCTCCTCAGAGGACCAACCCTAGAGGCCTCAACACCTCCTCAGCCTCCCAGTACGTCTCCTCAGGGTAAGGACATCCATCTGTCTGTCAAATCATCAACTATCATTTATAAACATATATAAGCACTTATAATGGGTTAATTATGAGTTATTCTTAAATGTTACCAATCAACTCAAATCATCTTTTGAAATGTACAAAAGGACAGACAAATGACGGAAGGAGCAGAGGCAGGCAATGCTTGTGTTTTCATACTGTTTGTGTGTCTCTCTCTCCCTCCCAGGCCCAGGAGGATGGCTCCCATCAATGGTGATGAGTGTTTCTTCTGGACGATATCATTTTTTAGACCAGGGGAAAGAGTGCCTCCTATATTGATTATTTTTAAGAAGGTCATACCAAGGATAATTTAGCTATTTGATTTAGAATTTTAAGAAACCTTAACGTATCAAAAAAATATGATTATTTGATTTAAAATTATTTTTGGCCTTACTGCTATTAGCCCATACAAACACATTGAAAAACAGGTTCACTACATGGAATAAAAGATAGTCCCCCCCAAAAAAATCGAAAGGAAGTTTATTCTGAAGTGTCTGTCCTATACCTGAGAGATATAAGAAAGATCAGAATATATATATATATATTTTTTTTTTACATGTATTTAACCCCTTATTTTTGGCACTGAACAGTATATACTTCCATAAGTTTGTCTTGTGTGGCCTGTGGGCGTCCTAGAGCAAAACAACAGACATGTTCGTGAGAGTCTAATCTTTCCACACATTAGTGTGTAGCCCAAATTGTTTGGATACTACAGATCAACTGTACCAACTTCAAATGAGTCCCAAGACGCTTGTGGGGGTCGTAGAGCAAGATGTTATGAGAATACGAATTTTCGGGATGTCTCATGGTCTGACAAACACAGCTCTAGCTCTGTCACCTTTCACCGCAGATGCGGAAGTGCAACATAGGTGGACTCGGTGGATTGAGACGCATTAAATGAAAAAAAAAAAACAGATATCTCTACCTTAAACTGACTGGTAGAGATCAGATTTTTGGATTATGCTAATTGTTTTCCGCGTGTCATGGACATCTGTAGTGTATTAAGAATTATGACTTTGCTAATGTTTTCAAGTGGAACCTGAGAGGATGTTTATTCAGTTTCAGAGGGAGTTGTTTTAGATTGACGCCCCATAGAACAGAGGGAGTGTGTGTTGTAGACAGGGGATTGGACAGTAGAGGGAGCCACCCATATTTTGGGAATATTATAAGTACTGGGTTTAAACAAAGAAGAGCGGAGCGGACATTGTAATCTGGAAAACACTGCTCTCCGGGTGATCATGACATCTGTAAACTTATGCTGAAATCTTGTGATATGAATAAAACGTATGATCAAAGCTCAGAATAAGCGGACTCCTTTGTTACAGCATAATTAGCAACATTAACTCGACACTACACATCAACCTTAGGGGCTTAACATGGTTCTGTATTAAAGAAAAGTGGAAATGGGGAACATTTTGTCCATTTTAGAAATGTAGGGCTCACTCTAATACAGTAACCTTCCTTTTCTGACATGCTGTTCTGGTCCTCATGCATGTTAATGTCTTAAAGAGGAAGGAAAGGACAGTTCTGTATCATCTACTTGTGCCCTGACTACTTGAAATGTGTATCAACCACAGAACTGACACTTACTAGCAGTTCCCACACACTGCCATTAAGTTGTTAGTTGACTCACTGTACAAGACCTCTCCCCTTCACTTCAAGCTGTAAGTACATTTGACAATATCTTGAAATATAGTTTGGAGTTATTTGTTTTTAGCCGTAAGTCATATACTTGAGAGTAATGTATCGTTTTACTTCTTGTTATGTTTTGATCTGTGTTTTGGTTGTTACATCAGGGCCAGCATTCATAAAGTGTCTCAGTGTAGGAGTGTTGATATACATAGGAATGAGATGATTAACCAGGGTAAAAAAGACATGCAAACATACTTTGTAACACTGCAGTGTGTGTGTGTGTGTATGCGTGTGACCACCCATGTGTGTGTGTGTGTGTGTGTGTGTGTGTGTGTGTGTGCGTGTACGGGGGATTTGTACATTGCTAGACATGACCGCCTTGTTGACCTGATAGCCAGCGAGGTGAGACAAGCAGTCTTAGCAACAGCACACATGCATAAACATTATTGTGTAAGGGGAAGCTGGTTTGATGTTGATGATGATGTGTTTTCCTGTGTGCCAAATACGCCAGATATTGTTGATGTGTGCGGGGCCAGGGGGAGGTGCTCATTTTGGAAGTGGGCTTCTCATTTAACGGATATATGGAGCAGGCCTTTGCAGAGAAGCTGCTTAAATACCAGCCCCTCGTGGCACGGTTGGACAGCCTCGGGTGGAGGTGCTAGCTGGTGGTGCTGATATTTGGCACGGTTGGACAGCCTCGGGTGGAGGTGCTAGCTGGTGGTGCTGATATTTGGCACGGTTGGACAGCCTCGGGTGGAGGTGCTAGCTGGTGGTGCTGATATTTGGCACGGTTGGAAAGCCTCGGGTGGAGGTGCTAGCTGGTGGTGCTGATATTTGGCACGGTTGGACAGCCTCGGGTGAAGGTGCTAGCTGGTGGTGCTGATATTTGGCACAGTTGGACAGCCTCAGGTGGAGGTGCTAGCTGGTGGTGCTGATATTTGGCAGTCTCGGCCACTCAAACAGGTACTGCTCTGTTTCAGCTGTCGTGGGCAGCCTAGCTGTTTAGAGAAGGAGGTAATTTCGGTACCCTTGAGTGCCAAGAAAACAGGGACCTTTGACATGTTTGGATCCTTTAAAAATATATATGTGATTTGTGGATTCAAGTAAAGTATTTAAATTGTTTTTATGACACAGTGGATTTATTTGATAACAGGCTATATTAGACTATATATGGATAACATGCTACATTAGACAATATATGGATAACAGGCTACATTAGACTATATATGGATAACAGGCTACATTAGACTATATATAGATAACAGGCTACATTAGACTATATATGGATAACATGCTACATTTGACTATATATGAATAACAGGCTACATTAGACTATATGGAAAACAGGCTACATTCAATTATATATAGATAACAGGCTACATTAGACTATATATGGATAACAGGCTACATTAGACTATATAGATAACATGCTACATTAGACTATATATAGATTACAGGCTACATTAGACTATATGGATAACAGGCTACATTAGACTCTACAGTCAATACAGCATCACTATGGTGATGATTATGATACTGAAGCCTCTGCCAGCTAAGGCTATTACCGGTACTCTACAACAGAGGAGGCTGGTGGGCAGAGATATAGGAGGACGGGCTCATTTTAATGGCTGGAATGGAATGAACGTAACGATATCCATTCATTCTATTCCAGCCACCATCACAATGAGCCTGTCCTTCTATATCTTTGCCCACCAGCCTCCTCTACTGTACACAAAGTCCAACATTGTAACAGAATATGACAGTGGCATATTGTACTACAACAGACATCAGTGTGTGTGTGCTTAAATGTGACTTTGTCAAGTAGCCAGTGTTGTGTTCCACCATTCTATCTGATGTATTTACAGTTTGTAATGTTGTTATTAGCCCAACATTATTGAGGACATTATTATTAGGAGGCTGCAGTAATGTTGAGATGCAGTAGGGGGAGCTCTAGTCTAGAACACTGGAACCTTCAGTAGCACTTTTTTGCAGCTGATGAGGAGTGATGGTCATGGGTGTTTAAATGGAATGGGTTCTAATTGAATGACATCATGAAACTTCGACCTGTATATACAGAACTCAGAAGGGCAAGGCAACACATTCTAAGAAATTGTTAACATTCTAAATAGTATAGAGGGCTTGCAGTTGCCTCACAAATCACCTAGCTACCGCAACAAGCCCTCTATAGTCGACACATTGTTTAAATGGTTTTCTTTGTAGTCAAAATATCACTTTGGAAATGTGACACATTTAGCTCATTTTAAAAATGTAAGCCTACTCTTCAAATGAAGAAAGGCAAATAGATATGCAGACTGTTGCGTAATTTCTTTTGAAATACAGTAACATCCCTTTTCTGATGTGCTGGTCTGGTCGTCATGCATGTTAATGCTTAAAGAGGAAGGAAAAGGACAGTTAAATATGTATCAACCACAGAATTCACACTAACTGACAGTAAGTTGACTCACTGTACAATACCTCTCTCCTTCACTTCACTCTGTAAGTAAGCTTGACGATATCTTGAAATATTGATTTTGTTATATGTTTTTAGTCATAAATCATATATTTGAGGGTAAGACTTACTGGATCCTTTACATTTTGTTATGTTTTGAGCTGTGTTTTGGTTGTTACATCAGGGCCTTTATTCATTAAGTGTCTCAGTGTAGGAGTGCTGATCTAAGTATTGTTGTCGATTAGTTTACTCCAATTAGGGGAGGGGTGGCAGGGTTAGGGGAAAATAATAAAGAAGGAAAATATTTTTAAAGGTTTTTTAATAGAGAATATAAATATATATATTTACAAAAATAAATATATGGGGGATTGGAAATAATGCAGACAATTACATTGACAGAAGCCACAATCTATCTACAATTTTAAAGCTCATCTACCCCAAGAAAAACAAAAGGAGTGCTGATCTAGGATCAGGTCTCCCCCTCCATATAATGATGATCTAAAAGTCAAAACTGATCCATCGATCAGCACTTCAACCCTCACTTTTTGAATGCGGACAGTAGACTGTGGTTTCATGTGTTTAGTTTAGTTCAGTTTATTCAATTGCATGTTTAAAAATGTATCAGTAGAGTAGAGTATGACAGTAATACCAAGATGCATTTCTGCAGAAAGGTCCCGGATTTCAATTCAATGTTCAATGTTCAAGACAAGGTTCAGTTTATTTGTCATATGTATAAAAATACATTGAAATGCTGACTGACAAGTGACCTCACCATACATACAGTATTGCAGGCTGAAGCTACAGTCAAAGTCTAACTGTGTGTGTGTGTGTGTGTGTGTGTGTGTGTGTGTGTGTGTGTGTGTGTGTGTGTGTGTGTGTGTGTGTGTGTGTTTGTGTGTGTGTGTGTGTGTGTGTGTGTGTGTGTGTGTGTGTGAGTCACTTGCTGTTTAGCCTCACAGCTTGTGGATAGGAGCTATCATTGAACCTGGTGGTCAGTCTTTAGGCTGCTGTACAGCTTGATGGACCGTAGAGGACTGAACATTTATCCTCCTATATTTGGGGTTCTGAGAATAAAACAGCTTCTGAACAATCAATGCAGAAATATGTGTTTACAGTACTACAGATCTGTTCAATGTGATTGTTGTTGTTGTTGATGTTGATGTTGATGATGACTTTATTGTATCCAATAGAAAATTGTTTTTGCATCATACAGCATGTCAGCTTAAATAGACAGAAGTAGGCATTCCGTTTAGTTTTATTCTGCAAAACTCCCCAGTCTTTGCCGATGGCAAGCATACACATAACATGGTGCAGCTACCACCATGTTTGAAAATATGGAGAGTGGTACTCAGTGATGTGTTGTGTTAACATGATTTTCCACCATTTCACCTGCAGCAGGTAAGTGTTATAATTGAATGTGTGAGGAATGTGTGTGTTTAGAATCAGTCAATCACTACATTTAGGCAATCACTGAACTGATCAATTATCTCAGTTGGTCAGGTGTGGTGCCTAGTTGAAACAAAATCCTGCGGTACCTGCGGCACTCCTGGAACAGGGTTGTCTACGCTTTGCTTTAATGGATATTGATTTTCTACTCTTTTTTTTTCACCCATCTTCCAATTGGTGCCCTTCTATGCAAGGCATTAGGGAATTTGGCCTTAATGCTATTAGCCCATAGAAACCCATTGAATAACAGATTCATACATGGAAAAACTGATAGTCAAAAATTGATCTAAATGAAGTTTGTTTTAAAGTGTCTGTACTATATCTGAGAGCTATAAGAAAGAACAGGATTTTTTTTTATTATTGACCCGTATTTAACACCCTTTTTTCTTTGGCACTTAACTACTTCTAGACAGTACTTCCATAATTATTTCTAACTGGTACCGGGCTACCTTCAGGGGAGTCTTGTTAGGCTTGTGGGCGTCCTAGAACAAAACAACCGACATATTAAGTGTCTGTGAGAGTCTCACCTTATTACGCTCACATATTAGTGTGTTGGCCAAACTGTTCGGACGCTACAGACTGAAGTTGGCAGATCGGTATGGACTTCAGATGAGTCCCATGACGCTTTTGGGTGTCGTAAAGCAAAAGGAGAACATCATCGAGTTCGTGACACTGGCATAACGGACACCCCCACAAGGGGGATATTGGCGAACAAATGCCATGGTCAAGGCTACGACGGCGCCAGTGCAACGAGTGGAGTTTACTCATGTGTTCAAAAGCTCATGTCAGACCAAGATACTAATTGTTCTTCTGTAGTTCTTTATGAGTTTTAGTTTAGAAAACGATCTCTCTGCAGAAGCGATAGTTACAGGGATGGTAAAAACAGCTTGATTGCCGTAGCAACATCAGGGAAACAGAAGGGAAAAAATATGAACTGTATGGGAAACTATGGGGAGAAGTCATCTGGATACTGGACAGCCAATTAATTGGCAGATGCAAACGATAGTCATATTTAGCAGACAACAGTTCTAAATGGCTTGAACAAAAAAAACGGTTATCGATTTTTTTTCATACTGGTGACCGGCGTTTGAGTTTTGTGGATGCAATATCAACAGTCTGTTATCTCTGGTAAACACAATTTTACATTTTCGTCATTTAGCAGACGCTCTTATCCAGAGCGACTTACAGTTAGTGAGTGCATACATTTTCACAGTGGCCCCCCGTGGGAATCGAACCCACAACCCTGGCGTTGTAAGCGCCATGCCCTACCAACTGAGCTACACGGGACTATATATACAAAAGTATGTAGACACCCCTTCAAATTAGTGGATTCAGCTATTTCAGCCACAAGATAGGTCATTCCAAATTAAAAGTGAACTAGGAACAATATTTTAAAAAACACCGACCTCTACAGGATCGGTGTCCCGTATACGGGACGGTTGAGCTAATGTGCGCTAATGTGATTAGCATGACTGTTGTAAGTAACAGCAACATTTCCAGGACATAGACATGTTTTATATGGGCAGAAAGCTTACATTCTTGTTAATCTAACTGCACTGTCCAATTTACAGTAGCTGTTACAGTGAAAAAATACCATGCTCTTGTTTGAGGAGAGTGCACAACAACAAAAAATGTATCATGGCAACTGGTTTGATACATTCACCTCTGAAGGTAAATAGTGTACTTACATTCAGTAATCTTGCTCTGATTTGTCATCCTAAGGGTCCCAGAGATTAAATGTAGCATAGTTTTGTTTGATAAAATTTACATTTACATTTTAGTCATTTAGCAGACGCTCTTATCCAGAGCGACTTACAGTTAGTGAATACATTTTTTTTTTTTTATACTGGCCCCCCGTGGGAAACGAACCCACAACCCTGGCGTTGCAAACGCCATGCTCTATCAACTGAGCTACATCCCTGCCGGCCATTCCCTCCCCTACCCTGGACGACGCTGGGCCAATTGTGCGCCGCCCATGATTTTTATATTCAAATGTAGGAACTAGGTTCTACAGTTTGAACCCCTGCTGTCTCTCGCTCCACACCCACCCCGCCCGGCCATCTAGATGTGTGAAAATTAGTGTATAAGCTAACGATCCATCATGTATGACATTCCTGGGAGTGTGTAAACTTACATTTTGTATTACCATATAATTTTTGTATGTTCTCTATAGTAATGTACTTGATAATGTTTCAATTTACCAATTCGGCACATTTGGGCAAACTTGATACAAAATAGTCCAGTATTGCAATGATTCACTGGATCAATCTGAAACTTTGCACACACACTACTGCCATCTAGTGGCCAAAATCTAAATTGCGACTAAACTGCAATAATATATTGTGGCCTTTCTCTTGCATTTCAAAGATGATGGAAAAAAATAATAATAGAAAATGCATGTTTTTTTGTTTGTATGATATTTTACCAGATCTAATGTGTTATAGTCTCCTATATTAATTTCATATTTCCACAAACTTCAAAGTGTTTCCTTTCAAATGGTATCAAGAATATGCATATCCTTGCTTTAGGTCCTGAGCTACAGTCAGTTAGATTTTGGTATGTTATTTTAGGCGAAAATTGAAAAAAAGGGTCCTATCCTTAAGAGGTTAATCACATCTTTACTCCTGAACTTATTTAGGATTGTCATAACAAAGAGGGTTAATACTTACATAATCAAGACATTTCAGTTATGTATTTTTTCTTAATTTGTGAACTTTTATATAATTTTCTTTTCACTTTGACATTATGGAGTATTTTGTGTTCCCCAAAAAACCCCACAATGAAATCCATTTCAATCCCACTTTGTAACACACAAAACATTTAATAAATCCAACTGGTAAATAGCCTACTGATGATAGGCACTGTACCCACATACATACATACATACACACATACATGTGGTCCTCTGTAGCTCAGCTGGTAGAGCACGGCGCTTTTAACGCCAAGGTAGTGGGTTCGATCCCCGGGACCACCCATACACAAAAATGTATGCACGCATGACTGTAAGTCGCTTTGGATAAAAGCGTCTGCTAAATGGCATATTATTATTATACATACATACATACATATATAGTGCAATAGACTAACAGACAGACAGTATTCACATAGACAACCATATAGCAAAACACAACACAACACAATATGAGCCTGGTTCATTTTCAGTAATGAGGCCCTGTACCCCATTACAGTTTATACTTCAATGTATCAGGTGTAGTTATTCACCAGCTATAGAGTGATTTGTTGTTTATGTTTCTAAGACTGCAGGGTGGGAGATGCAACAATGGCCTTGAGAACAGCAGGAAGTGTGTTGGTGGTCTTTCTCTGGTCTGTAGCAGGTATGGTATCATTCTTATATTTTAGTTACCTGGTTTGTCAATCTACAGATATTTCTAAAAGCATAACCATTTTCATGTTCTACTAGTGACACATTTGGCGTGTCCACTTCACTTTAAACGATTTCCATTCACACTCAACCAAAGAGTATCTATGTCTCAACTCAGCAACTACGGGAACAAAGTGTTAGTGTGAGTCAAAGGACCTTGAAGTTACTGTAATGTCCTTGTGATGTTTAACTGTATTTCAGCGGTACTGGAGCAGAATGGCTGGAGTGTGACTTACACCACTCACAGTATTTGTACCTTGAAGGTGTCATCAGTGGAGCTGTCCTGCTCTTACACGTATCCCAGTTGGTATAATGTCATAAAAACCTTCTGGTTCACCAAAGTTTATCCTGTGGAGAATTATGTAAATCTGAGTGATGACCCAGACTACAAAGGTCGTGTGACGTACCGTAGTGATAAGAAGAATGTCCACACCCTGAAAATCACAGACCTGAGAGAGAGTGACTCAGCTACGTACAAGTTCAGATTTATAACAGATCAGACCGGAGGGAGATATTTTGGTAGCCCTGGAGTCACTTTGTCTGTTACAGGTACAGTGATATTATATATAGTGCTAATCTGTTTAATTGGTTCTGTAAAATTGTCTTAATTTGAATTGAAATAATATAAATAATACGAAAGTATGCGTAAAATAGGAATGTCTGAATTGATGATTTGAGAACGTCCACTCCTGCCTCATTTGAACTAGACAACAGGTAATTTAGGGTTTTAATGTTGTTAACTACTCCAGACCTGCAGGTGAAGGTGACCACTACATGGTGGTCAACGACACTGACCTGTAGCACCACCTGTACTCTGACTGACAACCCCAACCCCACCTACATCTGGTACAGGAACAGTAAGATTGTACAAGAGGGCTCCTCCCCCTCATACTCAGTCTACTTAAAAACTGACGACAGCTTCTACTGTGCTGTAAAAGGCATACATTCTCATGCAGTGTGTGAGTGTGACTAATACACTTTTTAAAGTCTTGCAAAATTATCCAATACATCATTGGTCAGTGTTGATGTGCAGTGAAACAGACATGAAATAGGGCTACTATTTCATTTCGATTAATGGCTGTTGACTTTACAGTTCAAAATACGTACACCATTTTAAAAATGTACTTGTGTTTCAGCTGTTGGGGGTCACAGTTATTTCCACGTGACTTACACCCATCAAAGTATCTGTACCTTGAAGGGGTCATCTGTGGACATATCCTGCTCTTATACATATCCCAGTGGTCATAGAGTCTCCGAAACAAACTGGTATACAAAAGGAAAACTTGATGAGGCGCCTCAAATCCTGAGCCCGGGGTATGGAGGTCGTGTGGAGTACCTGAGAAATATGCAGAGTGACTCCACCCTGAGAATCACAGACCTGAGAGAGGAGGATTCAGCTGAGTATAAGTTAAGAGTCATAACAGATCAGACAAACTGGGAGCCCACCTTCCCTGGAACATCTCTGACTGTCACAGGTAACACTGCATGTCACATCTTATCAATACTGCAAACTATTACTTCATGATATACTCAGTGTTTTAACGCCCTTTCATTTAGGTCTGCAGGTGAAGGTGACTCCTGCCACTGTGACAGAGGGACAGAAGGTGACACTGACCTGTAGCACCACCTGTACTCTGAGGGACAACCCCAACCCCACCTACATCATGTACAAGAACGGACATGTAACCAACCAATCTAACAGTCTGTTCCTAAACCCAGTCAGCAGTGAGGATGCAGGCAGATACTCCTGTGCTGTAGAAGGCCATGAGGTTCTCCACTCTCCTGAAGAGACTCTCACTGTCAGATGTGAGTATGTGTGATCCATCTCCAGTTGTATTCTTTTAGTAACATCTTCTCTTCTCTATTCTATCTATATATTATTTCAATCTATGTCCAAGTTCCATGATTGTACTCATCTCACTACTGTAGTACTACACAAACACTGTATTGTTCTATTATCGTCTAAGTTACACATATTTATATTAATATTTCATTTATTTCAATCACATGTATAAGTTCCATGATGCTCCTCATGTAAAGCAATATGTATGAACAATGTGTTGTTACATATTGTCCACCAGATGGCCCAAAGAACAGCTCAGTGTCAGTCAGTCCCTCTGGGAAAATAGTGGAGGGCAGTACAGTGACTCTGACCTGCAGCAGTGATGCCAACCCACCTGTGGACAAATACACATGGTACAAGAAGAACGTAACCTCACCAAAAGCATCAGGACAGAGTTACAATATCACTAACATCAGCTCTGAGGACAGTGGAGAATACTACTGTGAGGCCCGGAATAAAATAACATCTAAGAACTCTACAGCTTTGATGATCATGGTAGCAGGTAAAGTTTCATCTTCAGTACTTCAACATAAAACTACATGTTTCAAGTTAATCTGAATCATTATACTTTGGATTATTACACCTTAGTTTATAACTATACATTGTGTTATAAGATCCCTTAACAAGTATTGCATTAATGTCCTGTATTTACGTTTATTTTTAGTTTATTATATCATGCCATGTACTCATATTATCTATATTTTATTTTAGGAAAACAAACATCAGTTATGACTGCAGTTGTAGGAATCATAGTGGTTGTTCTGATTCTCATCCTCTGTCTCTCTGGACTCATGTGGTTCAGGTGAGTGAATTGTATTATTTATTTTTTATTATTTAACTTTAGTAACATTGATTGATTGATTAATTCATTAATTAACTAACAGGAAGAAGTCCTCCAAATCCACCTCTGACACAAGAGACACAGCAGACAATAGACAGGTGAGTCTGTTGGAATCAGAAGATGACTGTGATGTCTGTGTATTCTTTGTGGAACATTTCTACTCCTCATGTTGTCTGTCCTCTCACCCCATCAGGGAGACTCTAGTCCAGTATATGACAACATCTCAGGCATGGCCATGACCCCTACTGCAACACAGACAGCAGCCACCGTAGACCAGGATGATGTTCACTACGCCAGCGTCCACTTCTCTCGCTCCAAAAACCAGGAAGTCCCTCTGTACTCCACTGTCCAACTGCCTCAACCCCAGAAACAGGACGAGGATGTCCAGTACGCTGCTGTGAAATTCAACCGCCCCACTGCTGCCACCCAGTAAGCATATTCTGCATTAAGGTAATTCATATGCTGCTGCTTATTGTAGGAGATGTCATCAATAAGCAAAACAGTTGACCCATAGTGACCACTAGTGATGTCATTTCCTTAAACTATGAACCCAACAATGGACATCTCAAGAAAATTACTATGACATGTATTGATGTAATGATGGTTTTGAGGAACTGCTCATTTTGCATTCCAAATGGCATCATATTCCCTATTTAGTGCACTACAAAGGCAGTGCACTATAAAGGGTATTGGGTGCCAACATTTGGGACGCAACCTTTGTTTCATTTCTGTTTCTCTCTCTTCAGACCTGCAGCAGCACAATCAGCTGAGGAGGACCCTTCTGTGATCTACAGTCAAGGCAGTCAACAAACCCAGAACCAAGAAGACCTGAACACAACAAACCCAGAACCAAGAAGACCTGAACACAACAAACCCAGAACCAAGAAGACCTGAACTCAACAAGTTTGACAAAAACCCATATATTCAAAATAAGTGCCATAAAGCTTGAGGGGGTGTGGAATATTGGCCATTATAAACTGGGTGGTTTATACTACGGCTAAGGGCTGTTCTTGACACAAAGCAGATATGCCGTCGTATATTGGCCTGATTGCTATTAGAAACTGGTTACCAACATAAATAGTATTTTTTACGCCATACCCGTGGTAAATTGTCTGATATACAGTATTCACTTCTGAAATGCAGTTTCAGTCAGCCAGCATCCAAGACCCAAACTAACCAGTTTATAATAGTATATAATAATATAGTTGAAAATGTTATAAGTTTAATATTTCTTAAGTAAAATCGTTAATATTTCTGAGTACCAGATCTTTAAAAAATATATGTATTTCTGAAGTAGGCAACCTCAAGGTCCAGTTATATTTTATATAACTACAGTATTTTTTTATATATATGAAGGCTAACAGCAATAGTTATTGTGTTTCTATTATATTGTATTACTTCATATGCTACTATTAGATGATACACATCGTAGAAGTTTGCATGATTTTTTTATAAATTTTTTAAATTGTTTTTATTACAAACTATGGCACAATTTTGCCTCAATGTCCAGGAAAGAGTTCTGCTTGATGCAACATTTCTTAACGCTTTTATGAAATGTTTTTTTTTGTAAACTGTGTGAAGTGTGACATTTTTTCTGATACATTTTTAAGAATAAACGTAATTGTCATTGTTTTGACCTTATTATAACAGTATCTTCAGTGGAGTCTTTAGCAAAGGCCAGCCAACCTTTTGATACAGTATGCGTTGATGAGTATCAAATCTGTCTCCTGTTATTAAACAAAGGGCACTTTGGTAGATGGCATCCAAAGGGTTAAGAGTAGTAGCAGCTGCACTTTGATAAATAATATCACCATAATCAAGAACAGATAAAAAGGTTGACTGAATAATCTGCTTCCTAGTGCTTAGAGAAAGGCACGACCTGTTTCCGTAAAAAAAGTCAACTTTAAATCTTAGCTTCTTAACCAGCTCATCTATATGTTTGTTAAACATCAAATCCAAATGCCTACACTCACACACACACACACACACACACACACACACACACACACACACACACAGACAGTCATACACATGAACATGCACACACACAGACACACAAACATTCACGCACACAAACGTGTTTTATCAACACTACATGCAAAATGTTGTAGTTTTTTCAAATCGTTTTGGTTTTATTTTCACCCATACGTGGTACATTTTCACGACTCTTAGTACAAAACTCCAAACTGGTCACACTTATAACGCAGCCAGTCTTACATTCAAAACCTGTCATTTTACATTCATTTGGATTGTAAACATCTATCACCACACATCCATTAATTCAAAATATAAGTTCATTCTGAAATGTAATGAGAACATTGGTTTAATCACCAAAACACAACATACTATATTTTCAATTTAGTCGTTTTAACTACCAGTTAATCCAATAGCAAACAATGCAAGATATGTGTTTCAAATCGCCCTCAGAAATGCTGAAAGTAATATGCTACTGTACTGTAAATTACACAGTTTTCACATTAGGCAATACACTTACATTACCCAACAAAATTCACAGAAGATCTATAATTTCCATAATATCTATCCAATGTGCAATCAAAGGTGATCAATGAAGACATCCTCTACACATCATTCATGCAAAAATGAAACAAATAAAATGAATGAAAATTAAACAACCTTTAGCACGCATTAATTTGCATCAAGCCTGTCTTGAGCATTTGGCTATAAATTCTCATCCACATCATAGTGAATGTCCTCATTGTTCATGCATTGCAGGACATCATACACCTTCATGCTGAAAAATTCCCCAATAGGGTTGAGGAAAGGAGAGTATGGGGGCAGGTATAGGGTCACGAATCGGGGATGGGCCTGAAACCATACCTGAACCACCTCTGCGTGGTGGAACCTGACATCGTCCCATACAATGACATAGGTGACCCCTTCACCTTGACAGGCCTGCTCAATTTCACTGAGAAACACAATGAGGTGTGCAGCGTTGTAGGATCCAAGTCATGGACTACGTCCTACCACACCATCTTTAGTGCTTTTATAGTATAGTTCCAGTATGATATTGTGAAGTAGCATGTGCATCACATAGTAGCAGTAATACAGTATATAGTGCTGTACCTGAACATACTCATACAGCTGTTTTATCTGGTGGTTGTTCCTCTCAAAAGGCACCAGGTAAATGTGTTCCATAGATACCTGCTGCCTCTTCAAAAGGCAGGTGATTATTAGTAGGCTGATGGATGCACATTGGCAAAGGTGTCATCATTCTCCTCAATGGCCTGCTTTATTTCAGACAGCCATATGTCATTCCTGGCCCTCACCATTTCCACAACTGCCCACTCCTGCTGGTAGGTCAGCACACTACCACGGTCACCACATGCATTACAATGTGTAATTTACTTTAAATGTAATGGTAAAGCATAGTGCATATCCTGCAGATTAACCGGTTTTCTTGGCGAAATGTTTTCATAATCTAATTGACAGCTGATCTTTTTCAGATTGGGATGAACTAATCTGGCAGCCTCTGCCATGGCAAGGCCTCTTGGCCCGGACTTCATTAGACACGACAGTTCCCTGCCGTCTGCCTCCCTCTCTCTGATGTCCACCTCTTTGACCTCTTTGATGGGGACCATGTCAACCTCTTTGACCTCTCTGACGGGTCCCTTGTCCACGAGCTCTTTGATTTATTCCTCTCCCTTGCTGTCTATCCTGCTCCATGTTGAAAGAAATTGCAAGTGTTCACACACCCCCTTTTATATGGTGACCAATTGTGGTTACCACTATGTGATATCAGTTAGCAATAACGAGTTGTCATTATGTATGATTATCATGTATCATACATGTAATTTAGATGTTTATACTTTACAAACACACATTTTATTTCTGTAGTTCTCAAAATCCATAATATAGTAGACAAACCAGTTAAAAATCTATAGGTTTACCAAACGGTTAAGTGATTAACCATTAAGCACAGCTGGATTAAGTGATGGTCAAATGTATTTAAACAAATGAGAAGAGAATCATGTGAAAAGTATTGTGAGCATTGCATTGTGAAGGGCAATTACTTTATATGAAAGGTATTTCTAGATGAAATACTGATTATGTTTGGTGAAAAAGTTACTGTGTGATTTTTTGTGTTTTACTCAGTCATTTGAAAATGAGCTTAAAGTTGTGAAAAAACACCTTTTTGATTATCTGTTTTGAGTTTTGTACTAAGAGTTGTGAAATTGGATAACCACTTTACAATATGTTTTATTTATTTATTTTATTTTTATTTTAGGGGGTGGGGTAAGGGGGGATAGAAGGATTACTTTATCCTATCCCAGGTATTCCTTAAAGAGGTGGGGTTTCAAGTGTCTCCGCTGTCCTAGCGTCGTGAGGGAGCTTGTTCCACCATTGGGGTGCCAGAGCAGCGAACAGTTTTGACTGGGCTGAGCGGGAACTGTGCTTCCGCAGAGGTAGTGGGGCCAGCAGGCCAGATGTGGATGAACGCAATGCCCTCGGTTGGGTGTAGGGACTGATCAGAGCCTGAAGGTACGGAGGTGCCGTTCCCCTCACAGCTCCGTAGGCAAGCACCATGGTCTTGTAGCAGATGCGAGCTTCAACTGGAAGCCAGTGGAGTGTGCAGAGGAGCGGGGTGACGTGAGAGAACTTGGGAAGGTTGAACACCAGACGGGCTGCGGCATTCTGGATGAGTTGTAGGGGTTTAATGGCACAGGCAGGGAGCCCAGCCAACAGCGAGTTGCAGTAATCCAGACGGGAGATGACAAGTGCCTGGATTAGGACCTGTGCCGCTTCCTGTGTAAGGCAGGGTCGTACTCTCCGAATGTTGTAGAGCATGAACCTACAGGATCGGGTCACCGCCTTTTGATGTTAGCGGAGAACAACAGGGTGTTGTTCAGGGTCACGCCAAGGCTCTTTGCACTCTGGGAGGAGGACACAACGGAGTTGTCAACCGTGATGGTGAGATCATGGAACGGGCAGTCCTTCCCCGGGAGGAAGAGCAGCTCCGTCTTGCCGAGGTTCAGCTTGAGGTGGTGATCCGTCATCTGCTTGTAATCCAAGATGGCGTAGTAGTGCAGTCCTGTTTCTGTCGTGTGTCTGTAAATAGCCTGTAAATACCTTGTTTTTTTTGTATTTTTCGTACCTATTTCCCTATCAGACTTTTCGTCCTTCTACAGAATATGCTTTCCTGCAACCCGCCTCACTCAATGTGGAACGGACTCTATTATTGACTTACCTTTTATCTAGAATCTCCAGAATCTCCAGTGAAACTAGCTAGCAAGCTAGCCAGCTAACTAGCTACCTCCTATTAGCCTTAGCTAGCGGTGTTTCACCCAGAACTTTGGATTTTCTTCTGCGGGATTAATTTTAATCACTGGACATTGATCACCGGATATTCGGCCAGTCTGCACAGCGCGTTATCGACCCAGAACATATCAGTTTTTTTCCGCTGGAATCACTGAATCGCTGGACCTTTAACTCCGGATTCGTCGCTACCAGCTAGCTACAACAAAACGGACGCTGTGGTCTGGCTAATTATCCTGAGCTAGGCCCATCTCCCGGCTATCTACCTCTCTGTCAACCGGACTGGACCACCTAGTCTTGACACGGAGCCCCGCCGATCCTACACGACTGGTCTGCCGACGAAATCGTCTGATGTGGTTACGACGTTAACCACGAAGATTCCATCCATCTGCTAGCCCTGGCCCGCTAGCCGTGTCCTCTTACTAGTACTTCACCACCGGACCTTATGATAACTCAGCTATACAGCTGATATCTGCTGGACTGTTCCTTTTTACGGTACTACATCCTGTTTATGTTTAGCCTCAGCCCAAACATGGTTAGTTTATTGTTGTTTCGGTTATTTCTAATTGTACTATATCACTGCAGACCCCCCAGCCTAGCTAAACTTGCCTTAGATAGCTCCTTTGCACCTCCCCCAATACACGCGGAGACCGACTCAATTTATGCCTCTAGAGATACCTCCAGCGATGCTATCTCTTTCATCGTTACCCAACGCTTAGGTTTACCTCCACTTTACTCATATCCTTCCATATCCTTGTCTGTACATAATGCCCTGAATCTTTTCTATAACACCCGGAAATCTGCCCCCTTTATTCTATGCACCCAACGCACTAGAAGACCAGTTCTTAAAGCCTTTAGCCGTATCCTTATTCTAGTCCTCCTCTGTTCCTCTGGTGATGTAGAGGCTAACCCAGGCCCTGCAGCCCTCAGTATCACTCCTACTCCCCAGGCGCTATCATTTGATGACTTCTGTAATCGCAAAAGTCTTGGTTTCTTGCACATAAATATCAGAAGTCTACTTCCTAAGTTTGAGTTATTCACTGCGTTAGCACACTCTGCCAACCCTGATGTTCTAGCAGTGTCTGAATCCTGGCTCAGGAAGGCCACCAAAAATTCTGAAATTTCCATCCCCAACTATAACATTTTCCGTCTAGATAGAACTGCCAAAGGGGGTGGAGTTGCAATCTACTGTAGAGATAGCCTGCAGAGCTCTATCATACTATCCAGGTCTGTGCCCAAACAGTTTGAGCTTCTACTTCTAAAAATCCACCTTTCCAGAAATAAGTCTCTCACTGTTGCCGCTTGCTACAGACCCCCCTCAGCCCCCAGCTGTGCCCTGGACACCATATGTGAACTGATTGCCCCCCATTTATCCTCAGAGTTTGTACTGCTTGATGACCTAAATTGGGATATGCTTAATACCCCAGCCATCCTACAATCCAAGCTAGATGCCCTCAACCTCACGCAAATTATCAACGAACCTACCAGGTACAACCCAAAATCCGTAAACATGGGTACCCTCATAGATATCATCCTGACTAACATACCCTCTAAATACACCTCAGCTGTCTTCAACCAGGATCTCAGCGATCACTGCCTTATTGCCTGCGTCCGTAACGGGTCCGCGGTCAAACGACCACCCCTCATCACTGTCAAACGCTCCCTAAAACACTTTAGCGAGGAGGCCTTCCTAATTGACCTGGCCCAGGTATCCTGGATGGATATAGATCTCATTCCGTCAGTAGAGGATGCCTGGTTGTTCCTTAAAAGTAATTTCCTCTCAATCTTAAATAAACATGCCCCATTCAAAAAATACAGAACTAAGAACCGATATAGCCCCTGGTTCTCCTCAGACTTGACTGCCCTTGACCAGCACAAAAACATCCTGTGGCGTACAGCATTAGCATCAAATAGCCCCCGCGATATGCAACTTTTCAGGGAAGTTAGGAACCAATACACACAAGCAGTCAGGAAAGCAAAGGCTAACTTTTTCAAACAGAAATTTGCATCCTGTAGCACAAACTCCAAAAAGTTTTGGGACACTGTAAAGTCCATGGAGAATAAGAGCACTTCCTCCCAGCTGCCCACTGCACTGAGGCTAGGAAACACTATCACCACCGATAAATCTACAATAATCGAGAATTTCAACAAGCATTTTGCTACAGCTGGCCATGCTTTCCATCTGGCTACCACTAACCCGGCCACCAACTCTGCACCCTCTGCTGCTACTTGCCCATGCCCCCCCCGCTTCTCCTTCACACAAATTCAGACAGCTGATGTTTTGAAAGCGCTGCAAAATCTGGACCCCTACAAATCAGCTGGGCTAGACAATCTGGACCCTTTCTTTCTAAAACTAGCCGCTGAAATTGTCGCTAACCCTATTACTAGTCTGTTTAACCTCTCTTTCATAACGTCTGAGATCCCCAGAGATTGGAAAGCTGCCGCGGTCATCCCCCTCTTCAAAGGGGGTGACACTCTAGATCCAAACTGCTACAGACCTATATCCATCCTGCCCTGCCTTTCGAAAGTATTCGAAAGCCAAGTTAACAAACAGATCATCGACCATTTCGAATACCACCGTACCTTCTCCGCTATGCAATCCGGTTTCCGAGCTGGTCACGGGTGCACTTCAGCCACGCTCAAGGTCCTAAACGATATTATAACCGCGATTGATAATAGACAGTACTGTGCAGCCGTCTTCATCGACCTGGCCAAGGCTTTCGACTCTGTCAACCACCGCATTCTTATTGGCAGACTAAATAGCCTTGGTTTCTCAAATGACTGCCTCGCCTGGTTCACCAACTACTTCTCAGATAGAGTTCAGTGTGTCAAATCGGAGGGCCTGTTGTCTGGACCTATGGCAGTCTCTATGGGGGTGCCACAGGGTTCAATTCTTGGGCCGACACTTTTCTCCGTGTATATCAATGATGTCGCTCTTGCTGCTGGTGACTCTCTGATCCACCTCTACGCAGACGACACCATTTTGTATACATCTGGCCCTTCATTGGACACTGTGTTAACAAACCTCCAAACGAGCTTCAATGCCATACAACAATCCTTCAGTAGCCTCCAACTGCTCTTAAACACTAGTAAAACTAAATGCATGCTTTTCAATCGAACGCTGCTGGCACCCGCCCACCCGACTAGAATCACCACTCTCGACGGGTCTGACCTAGAGTATGTGGACAACTACAAATACCTAGGTGTCTGGTTAGACTGTAAACTCAACTTCCAGACTCACATAAAGAATCTCCAATCCAAAGTTAAATCTAGAATCGGCTTCCTATTTCGCAATAAAGCCTCCTTCACTCATGCTGCCAAACATGCCCTCGTAAAACTGACTATCCTACCGATCCTTGACTTCGGCGATGTAATTTACAAAATAGCCTCCAACACTCTACTCAGCAAATTGGATGTAGTCTATCACAGTGCCATCCGTTTTGTCTCCAAAGCCCCATACACTACCCACCACTGTGACCTGTACGCTCTTGTTGGCTGGTCCTCACTACATGTTCGTCGTCAAACCCACTGGCTCCAGGCCATCTATAAATCACTGCTAGGCAAATCCCCGCCTTATCTTAGCTCATTGGTCACCATAGCAGCACCCACCCGTAGTCTACGCTCCAGCAGGTATATCTCACTGGTCATTCCCAAAGCCAACACCTCCTTTGGCCGCCATTCCTTCCAGTTCTCTGCTGCCAATGACTGGAACGAATTGCAAAAATCTCTGAAGCTGGAGACTCTTATCTCCCTTAATAACTTTAAGCATCAGTTGTCAAAGCACCTTACCGATCACTGCACCTGTACACAGCCCATCCGAAATTAGCCCACCCAACTACCTCATCCCTATATTGTTATTTATTTTTGCTCTTTTGCACCCCAGTATCTCTATTTGCACATAATCTCTTGCACATCTAGCATTCCAGTGTTAATACTATTGTAATTATTCTGCACTATAGCCTATTTATTGCCTTACCTCCATAACTTGCTACATTTGCACACACTGTATATATATTTTCTGTTGTATTTTCTGACTTTATGTTGTTGTTTTTTTTTTTTTTACCCCATATGTAACTCTGTTGTTTTTATTGCACTACTTTGCTTTATCTTGGCCAGGTCGCAGTTGTAAATGAGAACCTGTTCTCAACTGGCTTACCTGGTTAAATAAAGGTGAAATAAAAAAAAATAAAAAATAAAAAAACTGATATGTCTGCCAGACATGCAGAGATGCGATTTGCCACCTGGTTATCAGAAGGGGGAAAGGAGAAGATTAGTTGTGTGTCGTCTGCGTAGCAATGATAGGAGAGGCCATGTGAGGATATGACAATGCCAAGTGACTTGGTGTATAGCGAGAATAGGAGAGGGCCTAGAACTGAGCCCTGGGGGACACCAGTGGTGAGAGCACGTGGTGCGGAGACAGATTCTCGCCACGCCACTTGGTAGGAGCGACCGGTCAGGTAGGAGACAATCCAAGAGTGAGCCGCGCCGGAAATGCCCAACTCGGAGTGGGTGGAGAGGAGGATCTGATGGTTCACAGTATCAAAGGCAGAAGACAGGTCTAGAAGGACAAGAGCAGAGGAGAGAGAGTTAGCTTTAGCAGTGCGGAGAGCCTCCGTGACACAGAGAAGAGCAGTCTCAGTTGAATGACCAGTCTTGAAACCTGACTGGTTTGGATCAAGAAGGTCATTCTGAGAGAGATGGCACGCTCAAGAGTTTTGGAGAGAAAAGAAAGAAGGGATACTGGTCTGTAGTTGTTGACATCAGAGGGATCGAGTGTTGGTTTTTTGAGAAGGGGTGCAACTCTCGCTCTCTTGAAGACGGAAGGGACATAGCCAAGGATGAGTTGATGAGCGAGGTGAGGTAAGGCGAAGGTCACCGGACCTTGGTCTGGAGAAGAGAGGAGGGGATAGGGTCAAGCGGGCAGGTTGTCGGGCGGCTGGCCGTCACAAGTCGCAAGATTTCATCTGGAGAGAGAGGAGAGAAAGAAGTCAAAGCATAGGGTAGGGCAGTGTGAGCAGGACCAGCAGTGTCATTTGACTTAACAAACGAGGATCGGATGTCGTCAACCTTCTTTTCAAAATGGTTGGCGAAGTCATCCACAGAGAGGGAGGAGGGGGGGTGGAGGGCGAGGAGGATTCAGCAGGGAGGAGAAGGTGGCAAAGAGCTTCCTAGGGTTAGAGGCAGATGCTTGGAATTTAGAGTGGTAGAAAGTGGCTTTAGCAGCAGAAACAGATGAAGAAAATGTAGAGAGGAGGGAGTGAAAAGATGCCAGGTCCGCAGGGAGTCTAGTTTTCCTCCATTTCCGCTCAGCTGCCCAGAGCCCTGTTCTGTGAACTCGCAATGAGTCGTCAAGCCACGGAGCAGGAGGGGAGGACCGAGCCGGCCGGGAGGATAGGGGATATAGAGAGTCAAAGGATGCAGGATGATACTTTTCAGCGACTAACATGAATAATACTGGTAACAGCTTTTTAATACTTGTTGCTCCTGATGTGTTTAATGATGATTTACTTTGTATTGTTGTCAGACATTGTTCTGCATTTTATATTATCTAATACCATATTGTTCAGTGTCATGATATTGCTAGTTTTATTATTAAAAAATATATATTATTAACTATTTAGATACATCAAATATTTTTACATTTGCAGTTTTTACAGTGTTGTTCAGTGTCAATACAGGATAAACATAATGTTGTAAATAAAATAAAAATTAGACAATATAGACATTGATTATTTGATTAACTATTAATACATTGATTCATGACTATTTCCACTTCGATGTTGTTTCTTGTATTTCTGCCTATTGGACACATGATGGTCCTAAACGATATTATAACCGTGATTGATAATAGACAGTACTGTGCAGCCGTCTTCATCGACCTGGCCAAGGCTTTCGACTCTGTCAACCACCGCATTCTTATTGGCAGACTAAATAGCCTTGGTTTCTCAAATGACTGCCTCGCCTGGTTCACCAACTACTTCTCAGAAAGAGTTCAGTGTGTCAAATCGGAGGGCCTGTTGTCTGGACCTATGGCAGTCTCTATGGGGGTGCCACAGGGTTCAATTCTTGGGCCGACACTTTTCTCTGTGTATATCAATGATGTCGCTCTTGCTGCTGGTGACTCTCAGATCCACCTCTACGCAGACGACACCATTTTGTATACATCTGGCCATTCATTGGACACTGTGTTAACAAACCTCCAAGCGAGCTTCAATGCCATACAACACTCCTTCAGTAGCCTCCAACTGCTCTTAAACACTAGTAAAACTAAATGCATGCTTTTCAATCGAACGCTGCTGGCACCCGCCCACCCGACTAGAATCACCACTCTTGACGGGTCTGACCTAGAGTATGTGGACAACTACAAATACCTAGGTGTCTGGTTAGACTG
The DNA here is from genome assembly GCF_964263955.1 of Coregonus lavaretus. Lineage (NCBI taxonomy): Eukaryota > Metazoa > Chordata > Actinopteri > Salmoniformes > Salmonidae > Coregonus > Coregonus lavaretus. Next base: position 2,666,791 of record NW_028161934.1, read on the forward strand.
TAAACTCTCCTTCCAGACTCACATAAAGAATCTCCAATCCAAAGTTAAATCTAGAATCGGTTTCCTATTTCGCAACAAAGCCTCCTTCACTCATGCTGCCAAACATGCCCTCGTAAAACTGACTATCCTACCGATCCTTGACTTCGGCGATGTCATTTACAAAATAGCCTCCAACACTCTACTCAGCAAATTGGATGTAGTCTATCACAGTGCCATCCGTTTTGTCTCCAAAGCCCCATACGCTACCCACCACTGTGACCTGTACGCTCTTGTTGGCTGGTCCTCACTACATGTTCGTCGTCAAACCCACTGGCTCCAGGCCATCTATAAATCACTGCTAGGCAAATCCCCGCCTTATCTTAGCTCATTGGTCACCATAGCAGCACCCACCCATAGTCTGCGCTCCAGCAGGTATATCTCACTGGTCATTCCCAAAGCCAACACCTCCTTTGGCCGCCATTCCTTCCAGTTCTCTGCTGCCAATGACTGGAACGAATTGCAAAAATCTCTGAAGCTGGAGACTCTTATCTCCCTCACTAACTTTAAGCATCAGTTGTCAGAGCACCTTACCGATCACTGCACCTGTACACAGCCCATCTGAAATTAGCCCACCCAACTACCTCATCCCTATATTGTTATTTATTTTGCTCTTTTGCACCCCAGTATCTCTATTTGCACATAATCTCTTGCACATCTAGCATTCCAGTGTTAATACTATTGTAATTATTTTGCACTATAGCCTATTTATTGCCTTACCTCCATAACTTGCTACATTTGCACACACTGTATATATATTTTCTGTTGTATTTTTGACTTTATGTTTTTTACCCCATATGTAACTCTGTGTTGTTTTTATCGCACTGCTTTGCTTTATCTTGGCCAGGTCGCAGTTGTAAATGAGAACTTGTTCTCAACTGGCTTACCTGGTTAAATAATAGTGAAAAAAATGTTTTTTAATAATAATAATATTGAACCACGTAGCCATTACTGTCAGGAGATAAACTATCATAGATCAATAATAATTCATCAGAAATCACACGCACTGTTAACTGAGTTGTCTCATTTCAGGTGGAGAGCTCAGACCCTGTGAATTTTTTATTTAATTAGGCAATTCAGTTAAGAACATATTCTTATTTACAATGACGGCCTACCCCTGCCGACACTAGGCAAATTGCGCGCCACCCCATGGGACTCACCATTATGGGCAGATTGTGATGAAGCCTGGAATCGAACCAGGGTCTGTAGTGACAGGGTGCACTACAATACCCCACCACAGGGGACATGGTATAGACAGGGTGCACTACAATACCCCACCACAGGGGACATAGTATAGACAGGGTGCACTACAATACCCCACCACAGGGGACATAGTATAGACAGGCTGCACTACAATACCCCACCACAGGGGACATAGTATAGACAGGCTGCACTACCTGACCCCACCACAGGGGACATAGTATAGACAGGCTGCACTACAATACCCCACCACAGGGGACATAGTATAGACAGGGTGCACTACCTGACCCCACCACAGGGGGCATAGTATAGACAGGCTGCACAACCTTTTAGGACTATGCTATTAGTTCCATTGTATGTTTTTGGACTCTGCCTGCTGTTTGTCCTCCTGTCCAGGGGGTGGAGCTGGAGAGCATCAGGCTGGTGATCAGGTACCCAGACCGCTGGATGCAGAGAACCCCTCCCTCTCCTCAGAGGACCAACCCTATAGGCCTCAACACCTCCTCAGCCTCCCAATACGCCTCCACAGGGTAAGGACATCTGTCTCTGTCAAAACATCATCTATCATTTATAAACATATATAAGCATTTATAATTGGTTAATTATGAGTTATTCTGAAGTTTTACCAATCAACTCATATCATAACTAGATAGAGGACTCTAGTGCCCAAAAGCCAGTTTTAGTATGGGCAGCACCATCGAGCACTTTCACTTTCAAGTTTCTCTCTCTCTCTCTCTCTCTCTCTCTCTCTCTCTCTCTCTCTCTCTCTCTCTCTCTCTCTCTCTCTCTCTCTCTCTCTCTCTCTCTCTCTCTCTCTCTCTCTCTCAATTCAATTTCAGTTCAATTTAAGGGGCTTTATTGGCATGGGAAACGTGTGTTAACATTGCCAAAGCAAGTGAAGTAGATAGTAAACAAAAGTGAAATAAACAATAAATATTAACAGTAAACATTACACTCAGAAGTTTCAAAAGAATAAAGACATTTCAAATGTCATATTATGTATATATACAGTGTTGTAACAATGTGCAAATAGTTAAAGTACAAATGGGAAAATAAATAAACATAAATAAGGGTTTTATTTAAAATGGTGTTTGTTCTTCACTGGTTGCCCTTTTCTTGTGGCAACAGGTCACAAATCTTGCAGCTGTGATGGCACACTGTGGTTTTTCACCCAGTAGATAAGGGAGTTTATCAAAATTGGGTTTGTTTTCGAATTCTTTGTGGATCGCTGTAATCTGAGGGAAGTATGTGTCTCTAATATGGTCATACATTTGGCAGGAGGTTAGGAAGTGCAGCTCAGTTTCCACCTCATTTTGTGGGCAGTGTGCACATAGCCTGTCTTCTCTTGAGAGCCAGGTCTGCCTACGGCGGCCTTTCTCAATAGCAAGGCTATGCTCACTGAGTCTGTACATAGTCAAAGCTTTCCTTAAGTTTGGGTCAGTCACAGTGGTCAGGTATTCTGCCACAGTGTACTCTCTGTTTAGGGCCAAATAGCATTCTAGTTTGCTCAATTTTTTTTGTTTGTTCTTCCCAATGTGTCAAGTAATTCTCTTTTTGTTTTCTCATGATTTGGTTGGGTCTAATTGTGTTGTTGTTTGACCACCCTGACAACTCTGACCACCCTTACAGAGGGAGGAAGAGGAGGACGAAGAACAGAATAATGAATATTAAGATTGTGGAAGACGAGGAGGGACCGTGTACCTACTTTAAAAGGGAACAGGAGGCTTGGATAGAATGGGGGTGTTGGGGGTGTCACCCCTTTTGTAGTCGTCTGACACACAACACAGACAGAACACTGGACATACAGTATGAGTGTGTGAAGTGCTCCTCTGATTTCCTTCCCCCTTAGACCACTGCGCCTGAGTGGCGCAGTGGTCTAAGGCACTGCTGCGCAGTGCTAACTGTGCCACTAGAGATCCTGGTTCGAATCCAGGCTCTGTCGCAGCCGGCCGCGACCGGGAGACTCATGGGCGGCGCACAATTGGCCCAGCGTCGTCCAGGGTAGGGGAGGGAATGGCCGGCAGGGATGTAGCTCAGTTGATAGAGCATGGCGTTTGCAACGCCAGGGTTGTGGGTTCGATTCCCACGGGGGGCCAGTATAAAAAAAAATTATAAAAAAAATTTATTCACTAACTGTAAGTCGCTCTGGATAAGAGCGTCTGCTAAATGACTAAAATGTAATGTAAATGATGTCAGATGATGGAGATAATGTCATCATTAGAACCTTGAGGGGGTAGTTTCCCAGGCAACCACCTTTACGATGACCATGTTGTAGACACTAAAGGGGGTCATTGTAGGGTCTGACCTGCAATGACCCCTTCCCCTCCCTCTCCCCATTGATGAAAGAGTTTTGTGGAAAATGTAAATCCTTCGCCCGGTTCTCTGGCCCCTGGCAAAGATTTCAGCTTCACCTCTTCCTCTCTGCCCCTTGTCCCTGGCCCCAGCCCTTTCTGACTGCGTCCTGATTCTTCAACCTTCCCGAAGTGTGCACTTGAATAATTTTTCTTGAGGGTATGTCTTAACGTATCCTTTAACATTTCGTTTTGTTTTGACCTGTGTTTTAGCTCTTATATCAGGGCCTGTGATTTAGCTGTTACAGTGCATTCGGAAAGTATTCAGACCTTGACTTTTTCCACATTTTGTTTCGTTACAGCCTTATTCTAAAATGGATTACCAAGAACCGGATGGTCATTCTGACAGACCTCCAGAGTTCCTCTGTGGAGATGGGAGAACCTTCCAGAAGGACAACCATCTCTGCAGCACTCCACCAATCAGGCCTTTATGGTAGAGTGGCCAGACGGAAGCCACTCCTCAGTAAAAGGCACATGACAGCCCGCTTGGAGAATGCCAAAAGGCACCGAAAGACTCTCAGATCATGAGAAATAAGATTATCTGGTCTGATGAAACCAAGATTGAACTCTTTGGCCTGAATGCCAAGCGTCACGTCTGGAGGAAACCTGGCACCATCCCTACGGTGAAGCATGGTGGTGGCAGCCACATGCTGTGGGCATGTTTGTCAGCGGCAGGGACAGGGAGACTAGGCAGGATTGAGGGAAAGATGAATGGAGCAAAGTACAGAGAGATTCTTGATGAAAACCCGCTCCAGAGCGCTCAGGACCTCAGACTGGGGCGAAGGTTCACCTTCCAACAGGACAACGACCCTAAGCACACAGCCAACACAACGCAGGAGTGGCTTCGGGACAAGTCTCTGAATGTCCTTGAGTGGCCCAGCCAGAGCCCGGACTTGAAGCCGATCGAACATCTCTGGAGAGACCTGAAAATAGCTATGCAGCAACACTCCCCATCCAACCTGACATAGCTTGAGAGGATCTGCAGAGAAGAATGGGAGAAACTCCTCAAATACAGGTGTGCCAAGCTTGTAGCGTCATTCCCAAGAAGACTCAAGGCTGTAATCGCTGCCAAAGGTGCTGTTACATCAGGGTCTGTGTTTTAGCTGTGATATCAGGGCCTGTGTTTTAGCTGTTCTATCAGGGCCTGTGTTGTTTTCTGCTGTTCTGCCTGTGGCAATGGAACCCTGACCTGTTCACCAGATGCGTAAATAAATTTGGGCACAACATTTCAGCAAAATAAGCTTTTTGTGCATATGGGACATTTCTTGGATCTTTTATTTCAGCTCATTAAACATGGGACATTTATATTTTTGTTCACTGTAATAAGTTTTCCGGTGGTTATTATGTTGTCAGGTGAGCAACAACTTTTTTCGAGGCTGCCTCCCCTCCTTGTTCGAGCAGGTTTCGGCGTTCGTCGTCACCGGCTTACTAGCCACTGCCGCTCCATATATCATCATTCCATTTGTCTTGTCTTGTCAATTACACACACCTGGTTCTTATCCCCTCATTAGTCCGTGTATAACTGTTCCCTCTGCCCCCCTGTCCTTGTGGGTGATTGTTTAATGTGAGAGTAGTGTAGCTCGGTGGAGATACTCGCACGTTGTTATTGCCAGGGTAGATATTTCCCCTGTGCCTGCATATTGTTGGAGTATCCCGTACCGTGTATTGCCAGGGTAGATAGTTTCCCCTGTGCCTGTTTTTGTGTGTCGCTATCTAGCGCAATTGTGTACGATGGAATAAACTCTGTATTCGGTGATTTACCCTCCTGCGCCTGACTCCTTCTATCACACTCATCACAGAATCACCCACCCGTTATGGAGTCAGCGGGAGAGGAGCGCATGCCTGGAGTCGTGGTACGGGTCCAGGAGCATTCCACGATGCTGGCCAGCTTGGGGGAAGCGATGGATCGGGTTCTTCAGTTCGTCCAATGCCTGGAGAGTAGAGGACCCGATCTGTCGAGACCAGCTGGCCAACAGGATCCAGTCACCTACACCCCAGCACCCGGAGGGATCCAGATATCCCGACCACGGGCGTTCGTCGGGACGGCGGCACTCTGCCAAGGATTCCTCCTCCAACTGGAGTTCTACTTCTCCAGCATCAGGCCGGCCCCATCGGAGCGGGAGAAGGTGTCCGTCCTTGTTTCCTGCCTCTCGGGGAAAGCCTTGGAGTGGGCCAACGCGGTTTGGATGGAGGAGCCGCGTTGGAGAACTACGGGGAGTTCGCTCGCCTCTTTCAGGCGGTCTTCGATCACCCGCCCGAAGGTCGAGAGGCGGGCGAGCGGCTGGTCCACCTGAGGCAGGGGACGAGGACCGCGCAGGGCTTCGCGTTGGAGTTTCTGACGCTTGCAGCGGGGTCCGGGTGGAACGAGCGGGCCCTGATCGACCATTTCCGGTGCCATCTGTGGAAGCAACTGGTGGACATGGCCATCCGTTTGGACAACCTGCTGGCAGCCAGAGGACGTCCTGGGAGGGGTCTGCCCGTTTCCACCCCGGACGACTCGGATCCTGAGCTGATGGAGCTGGGTGGAGCCGCCGTCCGAGAGAGCGGAGGACGACAGCGACAGTGCCACTCCGATGGCACGAAGGGACAGTACACCACACATAGTCGTCAACGCTCTTTTGGGTCTGGAGGCGGCAGGCAGGGCACTCTCGCATCACCCCAGGTATCGAACACCCACACTCATTCAGTGCCCTCTGCTGTGCACTGTACCCTACCTATCTACTTTCCCGATCACATGGTAGTTCCCCAGTGTAAGGCGCTAGTCGATTCAGGCGCAGCTGGGAACTTTATGGACAGGGCATTCTCACGCCGTCAAGGCATTTCATTGGTTCCCCTATCCATTCCACTCCCCATCAGAGCACTTGATAGTCGACCATTAGGGTCCGCTTTTGTTAAGGAAGTTACTGTACCAGTCACCATGATCACCCAGGAGACTCATTGTGAGCAGGTTACTTTTTATATTATTGAGTCTCCTGCTTTCCCTGTGGTATTAGGTATCCCTTGGCTAGCACTCCACAACCCCACCTTCTCATGGCCGCAGAGGATTCTCACGGGGTGGTCGCGAGAGTGTCAGGGTAGGTGTCTAGGTGTTTCCGTTGGTGCAACCACGGTGGAAAGTCCAGACGGTACATCCACCGTGCGCATTCTCCCCGAATACCTCGATCTGGCGCACGCATTTTCTAAGACGCAGGAGACAAAATTACCACCTCATCGGGCGGGGGATTGTGCGATAAACCTTCGGGTAGACGCTGTACCTCCCAGGAGTTATCCTCTCCCCCTCATTCCTTCAGTGATTGAGTCAATGCATGGGGCGCGCTTCTTCACCAAATTAGATCTCAGGAGTGCATACAACCTGGTGTGTGTTCGTGAGGGGGATGAGTGGAAGACAGCATTCACCACAACCACGGGGCATTATGAATACCTGGTGATGCCCTACGGTTTGATGAATGCTCCATCCGTCTTCCAGTCCTTTGTGAACGAGGTGTTTCGGGACATGCTTGGTCGCGGTGTGGTGGTCTACATCGATCACATCCTGGTGTATTCCGCTACGCACGCCGAGCATGTGTCCCTGGTTTGCAAAGTGCTGGCCCGACTGTTGGAAAATGACCTTCATGCCAAGGCAGAGAAGTGTATGTTTTTCCAGCAGTCCGTCTCCTTCCTCGGATACCGCATTACCACCTCAGGTGTGGAGATGGAGGGAGATCGCATTTCAGCCATGCGTAATTGGCCGACTACAACCACGGTTAAGGAGGTGCAGCGCCTCCTTGGCTTCGCCAACTACTATCGAAGGTTTATCCGGGGCTTTGGCAAGGTTGCAGCTCACATTACATCCCTGTTGAAGGGTGGGCAGTCCCGGCTCCGCTGGTCTGCTGAAGCTGACCTGGCCTTCAGTAGACTGTGGGGTCTGTTCACCTCAGCCCCGGTACTGGCCCACCCCGATCCATCACTAGCGTTCGTAGTGGAGGTGGATGCGTCTGAGGTAGGGATAGGCGCTGTCCTATCTCAACGCTTGGGCACGCCACCCAAGCTCCGCCCCTGTGCCTTCTTCTCTAAGAAACTCAGCCCGGAGCAGAACTACGACGTTGGTGATCGGGAGCTGTTGGCTGTTGTCCGAGCTTTGACCGTGTGGAGGCATTGACTCGAAGGGGCGAAACACCCTTCCCTCATCTTGATGGACCACCGTAACCTGGAGTACATCCGGGCAGCGAGGAGGCTGAATCCTCGCCAGGCCAGGTGGGCCCTATTCTTCACCCGGTTAGATTTTTCACTGTCATACATTCCGGGTTCGAAGAACGTGAAGGCAGACGCACTGTCCCGGCTGTATGACACAGAGGAGAGGCCCAGAGACAACACCCCCATACTCCCGGCCTCCTGCATTGTGGCGCCGGTAGTATGGGCGATGGACGCGGATATAGAGCAGGCATTACGCACAGATCCATCTCCACCTCAGTGTCCAGCTGGGCTGCGGTACGTGCCTGCTCTTATCCGTGATCGTCTGATCTACTGGGCACACACGTCACCCTCCTCTGGTCACCCAGGTATCGGTCGTACAGTACGCTGCCTGACCGGAAAGTACTGGTGGCCTATCTTGGCTAAGGTGAGGGTGTACGTCTCCTCCTGCTCGGTGTGCGCCCAGAGTAAGGCACCTAGGCACCTCCCAGCGGGTAAGTTACAACCTTTACCAGTTCCACAACGACCATGGTCTCACCTTAGTGTTGATTTTTTGACTGATCTTCCCCTCTCCCAAGGTAACACCACCATCCTGGTCTTTGTGGACCGCTTTTCAAAGTCCTGCCGCCTTCTTCCTCTGCCCGGTCTCCCCACGGCCCTGCAAACTGCGGAGGCCCTGTTTACTCACGTCTTCCGGCACTACGGGGTACCAGAGGATATAGTGTCCGACAGAGGTCCCCAGTTCACGTCCAAGGTCTGGAAGGCGTTCATGGAACGTCTGGGGGTCTCGGTCAGCCTGACCTCTGGGTTCCACCCCGAGTCAAATGGGCAGGTGGAAAGGGTAAATCAGGATGTGGGTAGGTTTCTGTGGTCCTACTGCCAGGACCGGCTGGGGGAGTGGTCGGAGTTCTTGCCATGGGCAGAATATGCCCAGAACTCTCTCCGCCACTCCTCTACTAACCTAACGCCAATCCAATGTGTTTTAGGTTACCAACCGGTTCTGGCACCGTGGCACCAGAGCCAGACCGAGGCTCCTGCGGTGGATGACTGGTTTCAGTGCGCGGAGGAGGCGTGGGACACTGCCCAAGTTCACCTCCAGCGCGCCGTGCGTCGTCAGAAGGCCAATGCTGACCGCCACCGCAGTGAGGCCCCGGTCTTCGTACCGGGGGATCGGGTCTGGCTCTCAACCCGGAATCTGCCCCTCCGCCTGCCCTGCCGGAAGCTGAGTCCGCGGTTTGTGGGGCCGTTCAAAGTCCTGAGGAGAATCAACGTGGTCACTTATAGGTTATTACTTCCCCCTGATTACCGTATTAACCCCTCGTTTCATGTGTCTCTCCTCAGGCAGGGGGTGGTTGGTCCGCTCCAAGAGTCTGAGGTGCGGGAGATTCCTCCACCTCCTCTGGACATCGAGGGGGCCCCGGCGTACTCTGTCCATTCCATCTTGGATTCGAGGAGTCGGGTTGGGTGGCCTTCAGTACCTCGTGGAGTGGGAGGGGTACGGTCCGGAGGAACGGTGACGGGTCCCGGTGCAGGATTTCCACCGTCGCCATCCGGCTCGCCCTGCTCCGCATCCTCCTGGCCATCCCCGAGAACAGGGTCGGCACGCTGCTGGAGCTGCGCGTCAAGGGGGGGGTACTGTCACGACTTCCGCCGAGGCTGCCTCCCCTTCTTGTTCGGGCAGGCTTCGGCGTTAGTCGTCACCGGCTTACTAGCCACTGCCGCTCAATATATTATCATTCCATTTGTCTTGTCTTGTCAATTACGCACACCTGGTTCTTATCCCCTCATTAGTTCGTGTATAAGTGTTCCCTCTGTCCCCCTTGTCCTTGTGGGTGATTGTTTATTGTGAGAGTAGTGTAGCTCGGTGGAGCTACTCGCACGTTGTTATTGCCAGGGTAGATATTTCCCCTGTGCCTGTTTTCGTGTGTCGCTATCTAGCACAATTGTGTACGACGGAATAAACTCTGTATTCGGTGATTTACCCTCCTGCGCCTGACTCCTTCTATCACACTCATCACATGAGTAACACATTGAGACGTCAAACTGTCAAACGCATGTTTCATTTTCCTTATTCAGTTAATCAGTCTGAAATGTGTACCATAGGCATATTTTATGTATTACTGGTGATTGACATAAATGACTTGTCTAAATAGCATGCAGCAATCAAACATTCATAATAATGGTCAGCCATGATGATAATGTGATAAAATAATGTCACATATTCCCTCAGGACCACATCATATGAAGGGGTAGACATTACACCTTTATGTAACCAGTTATAACCCCTTCATTAGTGTTGCAGTATCATTCAGTGGTCCTCTGTAGCTCAATTGGTAGAGCATGGCGCTTGTAACGCCAGGGTAGTGGGTTCGATCCCCGGGACCACCCATATGTAAAAATGTATGCGCACATGACTGTAAGTCGCTTTGGATAAAAGCATCTGCTAAATGGCATATTATATTATTCATTATTATTCACTACAACTGTCATAGCACATTTATTCAACATCATCCCTAAGGAATTTTCCAAATAAAAGTCCCTTCGAATAGCTCTTTATTTATCAGTACAACATAAATGAGTATTATTACTGTCATAGCACCCAACCCCCCTGACACGCTATTTACACAACAGTCTGGGAACACTGGGTAAGCCTCAGAGCATTACCCAGGTAGCATTACCAATTTAGAAGGGGTGGGAACCACACCTGGGTGAAAATAGTGTATTTCCTATACTCAAACTAGCTGTACTTAAAGATTGAGCTTGTTTGATGCAATGGAACCAACAGAATAGTCCCAAAAGTGCAAAAAACATAAATCTGACACCACAAGTAGGTACAAGCAAACGCTCAAAATATTTGAATGATTTCAAATACTATTTGAACCCAGGTCTGGATAACACCAGTGCAATTGATGTCATTTTAACATCTTAATGGATGTGTTCTGACGATGGTCCCCTCCCTCCATTCCTCTCGTCCTCAGGTCCAACCTGTCCCTCTCTCCGGGGAACGTCACTGAGACACACATATGGGACCTCTTCAAAACGTACGACCACCATGCCCCATTTCTATCTGTTTTAGTTCTGTATCTACATCTCTATTTCTCTCTCTCTATATATATATATATATATATATATATATATATATATATATATATATATATATACATATATATATATATATATATATATATATATATATACATATATATATCTCCATGTCCACTGCTTAGGCTTCTCTTGCTGTGACTTTCTTTGTTTCTTACATGATGTGGTGTGATAATCATCAACTAACATAAAATTAACACTTGAAATGGTTAGCACAAAATGGCCACCGGTCCACCATTCTAATCCAATGACATTTATGGAAAGGGAATCATCATTCTTTTACATTCTAATTCTATGTTCTGTACTGTAGGTGTGAGGAAATAGAGAGTATCAGAGTTCTACATTCTAATTCTATGTTCTGTTCTGTAGGTGTAGGGAGATAGAGAGTATCAGAGTTCTACATTCTAATTCTATGTCCTGTACTGCAGATGTGGGGAGATAGAGAGTATCAGTGTTCTTCATGAGAGATTCTGTGCCTTCATCAACTTCAAGAATGCCAACATGGCCGCTCTCGCCTTGGAGAGGCTCCAGGTGAGTGATGGGATGAAACATAATGCTGTCAAAATGCCTTCAACTATGTGAGATGTGCTTTCAATTATTTAGTTTGTACTGTTGTGACTATTCTATTGGTTCCATTGTACTTTTGGGACTATAATTTTGGTTCCAAGTACTTTTGGGACTATGCTATCGGTTCCATTGTACTTTTGTGACTATTCTATTGGTTCCATTGTACTTTTGTGACTATAATTTTGGTTCCGTTGTACTTTTGTGACTATGCTGTTGGTTCCATTGTACTTTTAGGAACACATTTATTTAACCCGCACCGGTGCGTCATTCTAAGTTTTAAAAAAAGCACAAATACAACAGCAAACAAACAGTGTGTGTGTGTGTGTGTGTGTGCAGGCATGTGTGTGGTGTAAAACAACAGGCTTCCTTACATAAGGCAATGCAAACTAGTGACATGGGGTGACAACTAGAAACAGATACATGTCTCAACAACCTATTCATCTATTTGTCCTGAACTCCTCTAGGGACACCAGGTCGTGGAGTTTTATGTTGGCTTGGAGAGAATTCCAAGATCGGGGGGCTGAATAATGAAAGGACCTTTTTCCATGCTTGGTTTTACATTTCAGGACTGTTAGCATAAAACAAGATTGAGATCTGAGCTTGAATGTGTTCTCATTTCGTGCTAGAATAGAGGATAGATAAAATGGCAGTTTTCCTTAAATGGCCTTCTGAATAAGAATGTACCAGTGTTTGAGCTTGCGTGTTGCTAATAATGTCCACCTGACAGCACTGTAGAGATCACAATGGTGAGTTAGATGTCTCTGCATAATACACAGGGTCAAGACCTGTATCAAAAAGTATCACCATTGTCCAACACAGAGAGTAAAGTACAACAATTCAACTCCTTTCTGGTGGCAAAGGAAAAAAACGTTGTTATTGGTTCCATTGTACTTTTGGGACAGTGCTATTAGTCCCATTGTACTTTTGGGACTATGTTGTTGGTTCAATTGTATGTATTTGGACTGTGCCTGTTGTTTGTCCTCCTGTCCAGGGGGTGGAGCTGGAGAGCACCAGGCTGGTAATCAGGTACCCAGACCACTGGATGCAGAGAACCCCTCCCTCTCCTCAGAGAACCAACCCTAGAGGCCTCAACACCTCCTCAGCCTCCCAGTACGCCTCCTCAGGATAAGGACATCCGTCTGTCTGTCAAAACATCAACTATAATTTATAAACATATATAAGCACTTATAATGGGTTAATTATGAGTTATTCTTAAATGTTACCAATCAACTCAAATAATCTTTTGAAATGTACAAAAGGACAGACAAATGACGGAAGGAGCACAGGCAGGCAGGTGCTTGTGTTTTCATACTGTTTGTGTGTGTGTCTCGCTCCCTCCCAGGCCCAGGAGGATGGCTCCCATCAATGGTGATGAGTGTTTCTTCTGGAGGATATAATTTTTTAGACCAGAGGAAAGAGTGCATCCTATATTGATTATTTTTAAGAAGGTCATACCAAGGATAATTTAGCTATTTGATTTAGAATGTTAAGAAACCTTAACTATCAAAAAAATAGATAAAACGATTATTTGATAAAAAATTATTTTTGGCCTTACTGCTATTAGCCCATTCAAACGCATTGAATAGCAGATTCACTACATGGAATAAAATATAGTCCCCCCAAAAAAATCTAAAGGAAGTTTATTCTGAAGTGTCTGTCCTATACCTGAGAGATATAAGTAAGATCGTAATATTTATATTTTTTGAACATGGATTTAACCCCTTATTTTTGGCACTGAACAGTATATACTTCCATAATTTTGTATTGTGTGGCCTGTGGGCGTCCTAGAGCAAAACAACAGACATGTTCGTGAGAGTCTCATCTTTCCACACATTAGTATGTAGACCAAATTGTTTGGATGCTACAGATCGACTGTACCGACTTCAGACGAGTCCCAAGACGCTTGAGGGGTTCGTAGAGCAACATTTTATGAGAAGACCGATTTTCGGGACGTCTCATGGTCTGACAAACATGGTCTAGCTCTGTCACCTTTCACCACAGATGCAGAAGTGCGACATAGGTGGGCGCGGTGGATTGAGACAAAAAACAGATATCTCTACCTTAAACTGACAGATTTGTATGGCGATTTTTGGATTATGCTACATCAACCTTAGGGGGTTAACATGGTTCTGTATTAAAGAAAAGTGGAAATGGGGGACATTTTGTCCATTTTAGAAATGTAGGGCCCACTCTAATACAGTAACCTCCCTTCTCTCACATGCTGTTCTGGTCATCATGCATGTAATGTCTTAAAGAGGAAGGAAAGGACAGTTCTGTATCAGCTACTTGTGTTCTGACTACTTTAAATATGTATCAACCACAGAACTGACACTTACTAGCAGTTCCCACACTGCCAGTCAGTTGACTCACTGTACAAGACCTCTCCCCTTCACTTCTAGCTGTAAGTACATTTGAAAATATCTTGAAAAATAGTTTTTAGTTATTTGTTTTTAGTCTCAAGTCATATACTTGAGGGTAATGTATCATTTTACTTTTTGTTATGTTTTGAGCTGTGTTTTGGTTGTTACATCAGGGCCAGTATTCATAAAGTGTCTCAGTGTAGGAGTGTGGATCTACATAGGGATGAGATTATTAACCAGGGTATAAAAGACATGCAAACATACATTTGAATCCCTGCTCAGTGTGTGTGTGTGTGTGTGTGTGTGAGACACAGTGGATTTATACTCAACAATAATATAAACACAGCATGCAATAATTTCAAAGATTTTACTGAGTTACAGTTCAAATAAGGACATTTGTCAATTGAAATTAATTAATTACACCCTAATCCATGGATTTCAAATGACTGGGAATACAGATATGCATCTGTTAGTCACAGATACCTTTAAAAAAAAGGCAGGGGTGTGGATCAGAAAACCAGTCAGTATCTGGTTTGACCACTATTTGCCTAATGTTGCGCGACACATCTCCTTCACATAGAGTTGGTCAGGCTGTTGATTGTGGCCTGTGGAATGTTGTCGCACTCCTCTTCAATGGCTGTGTGAAGTTGCTGGAAATTGGCAAGAACTGGAACACGCTGTCGTACACGTCGATCCAGAGCATTGCAAACAGGCTCAATGGGTGACATGTCTGGTGAGTATGCAGGCCGTGGATGAACTGGGACATTTTCACTTTCCAGGAATTGTGTACAGATCCTTGTGATGAATGCCACTACAATGGGCCTCAGCAAACTGCTCGCCCACACGACGCCATACACATTGTCTGCGGTTGTGAGGCCGGTTGGACGTGCTGCCAAATTCTCGTAAATGATTAAAAAAATGAACATTCAATTATCTGGCAACAGCTCTGGTGGACAGACCTGCAGTCAGCATGCCAATTGCACTCTCCCTCAAAACTTGAGACATCTGTGGCATTGTGTTGTGTGACAAAACTGCACATTTTAGAGTGGACTTTCATTGTCCCCAGCACAAGGTGCACCTGCATAATGATCATGCTGTTTAATCAGCTTCTTGATATACCACACCTGTCAGGTGGAATATTATCTTGGCAATGGAGAAATACTCACTAACAGGGATGTAAACAAATTTGTGCCCAACATTTGAGCAAAATAAGCTTTTTGTGCCTATAGAACATTTCTGGAATCTAATTTTTCAGATCATTAAACATGGGACCAACACTTTACATGTTGCGTTTATATTTTTGTTCAGTATTGCTGAGGGCCCTTTAGGACCAGACTGATAGGGAGTAGGGTTGACATCTATACTGGGTAGGATGTGTTTTAACTTTTCTACATCCATAACAACCAGCTCTCTAGACTTTGATACAGACTCCATGGTCCTTATGGGCCTTCCCTGTGGGTGGGTGTGTGTGTGGTTGTGTGTGTGTGTGTGTGTGTGTGTGTGTGTGTGTGTGTGTGTGTGTGTGTGTGTGTGTGTGTGTGTGTGTGTGTGTGTGTGTGTGTGTGTGTACATGTGCGTGTGAGCCTGGTTCATTTTCAGTAATGAGGCCCTGTACCCCATTTACAGTTTATACTTCAATGTATCAGGTGTAGTTATTCTCCAGCTATAGAGTGAGTTGTTGTTTATGTTTCTAAGACTGCAGGGTGGGTGATGCAACAATGGCCTTGAGGATATTGGAAATTTAATCAAAGCCTATTAGATGATAATTTATTTATAATTAGAACAAAGGAATTTATAACTGACTTTTTCCAACATAACTTAGGTACAGCGAATCCCCTTATTGTATGGGACACCTTTAAATGTGCCTTTAGAAGCCATGCAATTCAGTACTCATCTCGAAAACAAAAGCAATTTAGGTCAAAAGAGTTTATACTAAGAAAGGAAATAGAAAGTCTAACAGAACAGATAGATGGCAATAAAAACTGTAACATAGAGGCTCAGAATAAATTAGAGGAAAAACAAAAAGAAATGGAAAAACTTATTCAAGAAAGATCAAGTGTAATATATTATAAAAATAAAGCAAACTGGATGGAATATGGGGAAAAATGCACAAAATTCTTTTTTAATCTTCAACATAGGAATGCTACCAAAAAGAACTTAATGAAACTGGTTACAATTGACGGAGTCACCCATAATTCACCTAATTATATTTTGAAGGAAGAAACAAAGTATTTTAAGCATATGTTTTCTTTTCAGTCGCCTCCATCTCCTCTAACTGAAGCTAATTGTAGAGATTTTTTTCCTATTGATAATGTCAAATTAACAGCCACACAGAAAGACTCATGTGAAGGTGAAATTACAGAGGAGGAACTTCTGGATGCAATTAAAGACTTTAAGTCCGGGAAAACTCCAGGGTTGGATGGCATACCAATCGAGGTATACCAAACCTTTTTTGAAATACTAAGAGGACCGTTATTAGCATGTTTTAACCACTCCTATGTAAATGGTAGATTATCTGACACTCAAGAAGAAGGTCTGATCTCATTATTACTGAAACAGGATACAAGTGGAAAATATAAAGATCCAGTCCATTTACAAAATTGGAGGCCCCTTACACTTCAGTGTTGTGATGCAAAAATCCTAGCAAAATGTATAGCGCATAGAATTAAAAAGGTATTGTCGGATATTATTCATTCTAATCAGACAGGTTTTTTACATGGAAGATACATTGGAGACAATATAAGGCAAGTATTGGAAACAATAGAACACTATGGAAAATATGGGAAACCAGGCCTGCTATTCATAGCAGACTTCGAAAAGGCATTTGATAAAGTTCGACTGGAATTCATATATAAATGCCTGGAGCATTTCAATTTTGGAGAATCTCTTATAAAATGGGTCAAAATCATGTATAGTAACCCTAGGTGTAAAATAGTAAATAATGGCTATTTCTCAGAAAGTTTCAAACTGTCAAGAGGAGTGAAACAAGGTTGTCCACTATCGGCATATCTATTTATTGTGGCCATCGAGATGTTAGCTATTAAAATCAGATCCAATAATAATATCAGAGGATTAGAAATACAGGGCTTAAAAACAAAGGTGTCATTGTACGCAGATGATTCATGTTTTCTTTTAGATCCACAACTAGAATCCCTCCACAGCCTCATAGAGGATCTAGATACATTTTCTAACCTCTCTGGATTAAAACCAAATTATGACAAATGTACTATATTACGTATTGGATCACTAAAAAATACAATTTTTACATTACCATGTAGTTTACCAATAAAATGGTCTGATGGTGATGTGGATATACTCGGAATACATATCCCAAAGGAAATAAATGATCTCACTTCAATAAATTTTAATAGAAAGTTAGCAAAAATAGATAAGATCTTACTACCATGGAAAGGAAAATACCAGTCAATTTGTGGAAAAATCACCCTGATTAACTCTTTAGTATTATCCCAGTTTACCTATTTGCTTATGGTCTTGCCTACGCCTAGCAAACAGTTTTTTAAATTATATGAGAAAAAAATATTCAATTTTATTTGGAACGGCAAGCCAGACAAAATTAAAAGAGCATATTTATATAATGAATATGAATTCGGAGGACAGAAATTATTAAATATTAAAGCATTAGACCTATCACTAAAATCTTCAGTCATCCAAAAGTTATACTTAAATCCGAACTGGTTCTCAAGCAAATTAGTAAGATTGTCTCACCCACTGTTCAAGAAAGGCCTTTTTCCCTTTATTCAGATTACAACCTCTCACTTTCAGTTATTTGAAAAGGAAATAATCTCCCAAATGTCACTATTTCTAAAACAAGCCATAGAAAGTTGGTTACAATTTCAATTTAATCCTCCAGAAACGACAGAACAAATAATGCAACAAATATTGTGGTTAAATTCAAATATACTAATTGACAAAAAACCTATATTTATTGACAGAATGTTTAAAAAAGGTATAATCTTCGTAAATGATATCATCGGTAGGACTGGTGGAGTTATGTCGCACATGCAGCTAATAAAAACATATGGAAATGTCTGCTCTACCCAAAATTACAACCAAATAATTGCAGCCTTACCGCAAAAGTGGAAGAGGAAAGTTGAAGGGGGAGAAAGTAAGGAACTTGTCTGTCGGCCTTGCATTAAAGAACATAATTGGTTAAGGAAAACTGTGATAAATAAAAAAGTATATCAGTTTCACTTAAGGACCAAAGGATTGACAGCAGTCCCATATAGATTGCAAAATAGTTGGGAAGAGATCTTTGACGTACCGATCCCATGGCATAGTGTTTATGAACTGACACGCAAAACGACACCGGATTCAAAAATTAGAATCTTTCAATTTAAATTATTATATAAAATTCTTGCTACCAATAGAATGTTATTTATATGGGGGATACAATCTTCCCAGCTCTGCAGATTTTGCTGTGAAGAGATAGAATCATTAGATCATTTGTTTTGGTTCTGTCCATTTGTAGCTTGTTTTTGGACACAGGTCCAGGAATGGCTAAAGGATTGCAATATTTACCTGGAACTAACCTTGCAGATAGCATTACTGGGTGATCTGAAAAGTCATAGTCAATCAATCAATAATATAATAATACTTTTAGCAAAAATGTTTATTTTTAATTCACAATCTGTAGAAGCAATGAGAATAGAAAGGTTCAGAACTTTTGTAAAACATCACAGTATGGTTGAAATATATATGGCAAATAGAAATCCTATATGGATGGTGTTAAGAGATAGATGGGAGGTATTGAATAGAGTTGAAGGATGGGACTAATAACAAATAACAACAAATAATAACAAAGATAGCTAATAATGTAAGCATACTGTGTCCATAATAAGTATATAGGTTGTATGTTGGGAGCTTTTGGGAAAGAGCACAGTTAGAAAGATATGGCATTTAGAAGCAAACCGGATGGACATCATGAAAATGATCGGAGAGGTTGAGAGTAGAAGAAGTTCAGGAGCAAAAAAATAAATAGATATGTATGTGTATATATATATATATATATGTATATATATATATATATATGTATATGTGTGTGTATGTGTATATGTATATATATATATATATATATATATATAGATATAGAATTATTGTAAAATTAACTCTGTCCATAAGGTGTAGATAGTAAGTATAGACCGGAAGTAGAGGCCTGGGCGTTGTTGTTCACTAATTTACTCCAAGTAGGGAAAGGATGGTGGGGTTGAAAAGTAATAAAGGGGAATATATATATATAAAAAATAAAAAAAACATGGGGGATTGGAAGTGATGCAGACAATTACATTGATAGAAGATACAATCTATCTGCAATATTAAGCTGATACATCCCCCCGAAAAAACAAAAAAAAACAACAAAAAAAATGGCCTTGAGAACAGCAGGAAGTGTGTTGGAGGTCTTTCTCTGGTCTGTAGCAGGTATGGTCTCATTCTTATCTTTTAGTTGCTCTGTTTAACAATCTACAGACATTTCTAAAAGGTTAAGAATCATAACATTATTCTGGTGTGTTCTGTGAGGCGTCTCCACTTCACTTAAATAGTTATCTTTCACACCTCATAGAGTGATGCAATCTTTTCATTGACACTCAACTCAGCAACTACGGCAACAAAGTGTGGACAAACCTTACTGTCAGTGTGAGCCAATAGACCTTGGCTTAATGTAATACCCTTGTGTTGTGTGACTGTTCAGTGATGGGTGTAGATGGCTGGAGTGTGACTTACACCCCTCGGAGTATCTGTACCTTGAAGGGGTCAACAGTGGAGCTGTCCTGCTCTTACACATATCCCAGTGGTAGAGTCACAACAACCCTCTGGTTCACTAAAAATGATGCTGCTGGGAATCCTGTGAGTCTGAGTGATGACCCAGACTACAAAGGTCGTGTGACGTACCATAGAGATAAGAAGACTGTCCACACCCTGACAATCACAGGCCTGAGAGAGAGTGACTCAGCTACGTACAAGTTCAGATTTATAACAGATCAGACCAGAGGGAGATATACTGGTGATCCTGGAGTCACTCTGTCTGTCACAGGTACAGTTACATTCAATAAAGCTAAACTGTTGAATTCCATTTAGTTCAGGAGAATTGTCTTGGTTTGTATTTATGTCTGTATAACATAGGATCTCTTCCATCTTTGTATTAGTGTGATAAGTCAGTGATAAAGGGATTTACAGTGATATTGTTTTTTCTCTAGGTCTTCAGGTGAAGGTGACTGGTGGACATCAGGATAAGACACTGACCTGTAGCACCACCTGTACTCTGACTGGTAACCCCACCTATATCTGGTACAAGAACGGACATAATCTAGATGAGAGCACCTCCCCCCAGTACAAAGACCCAGTCTCCAGTAACTATGAAGACGGCTACTCCTGTGCTGTAAAAGGCCAAGTGGCTCTCCACTATCCTGCAGTGTGTGAGTGTGGACTTTTTAAAAATGCAAATACAATTTTGTTTCAGGTTATGAGACTAATGCCAATTAATCAATAAATATTGATCATTATTCAATAATGAAGGTTTTCACTACTGTAAAGTGTGTAACTAGTTTGTTTTCTACTACTTTATAAAAACCATCAGTGTATACCAGTAGATATTGTAATTAAATATTTATATAAGGTGTTATATTGTCTTCTTGTATTTCAGGTAAGGAGTGTTGGAGTGTGACTTACACCCATCAGAGTATCTGTGCCTTGAAGGGGTCAACAGTGGAGCTGTCCTGCTCTTACACATATCCCAGTTATCATGAGATCAAAAAAGCTTTCTGGTTTACTAAATGGTCTGGTATGGATCCTGAAGATCTGAGCTCAGTGCCAGGGTATGAGGGTCATATTGAGTACCTTGGGGATAAGAAGAGTAACTGTACCCTGAGAATCACAGACCTGAGATTGAGTGACTCTGCTGGGTACAGGTTCAGATTGATAACATCCGGAGGAAAGTTTGCTGGCTCACCTGTCTCCCTGACTGTCACAGGTAATCTGTCACACATCTCACATCTATTACTGTAATTACCTTATTAAGGTCAGTCATACAGACACAGTAGTGGTATGTGACAGAAAAAAACAATCTAATATTTCACATAAGAGGACATATATAGGAGGAGAATAATGATGTGTTTCCTTTTACTCTAGATGTTGTGTTGGAGATGGATCCTACATCTGTGTCAGAGGGGGAGAGAGTCACACTGACATGTAGAACCAAATGTACACTGGACCCCATCACAGCCTACAGTTGGTATAAAAATGGACAGCCTATACCAAACAGCAACACCTACTCTCCTGTCTATAGCCTACTCCCAGTCAGCAGTGAGGATGCAGGCAGATACTCCTGTGCTGTAGAAGGCCATGAGGATCTCCCCTCTCCTGAAGAGACTCTCACTGTCAGATGTGAGTATGTGTGATCCATCTCCAGTTTTAGGTAACATCAAATTGGAACTTTAGAGCATATGCTAATGTTTCTAAATGTAATTATTTCAATCTATCCTGTAAAATGTAATGGATCGTAAACATCGACATTACATTTGTAAAGAACATTGTTGAAACATCTTAGTTTTAATGAAGTCAACCATTTTAACTGCATTGGTCCTAAAGCATACTATAACCAAGATGTTAATGTCTTTATAATGGTCCTTTATCAGATAAACCTAAGAACACCTCAGTGTCAGTCAGTCCCTCTGGTGAAATAGTGGAGGGCAGTTTAGTGACTCTGACCTGCAGCAGTGATGCCAACCCACCTGTGGACAAATACACCTGGTACAAGAAGAACATAACCTCACCAAAAGCTTCAGGACAGAGTTACAGCATCACCAACATCAGCTCTGAGGACAGTGGAGAATACTACTGTGAGGCCCGGAATAAAATAGCATCTAAGAACTCTACAGCTCTGATGATCATTGTAGCAGGTAAAGTTTCATCTTCAATACTTTAATACAAAACTACAAGTTTCAAGCTAATATTAATCATTATACTTTGGCTTATTACACTTTGGTTTATAATTATGTGTTGGCTTATAAGATCCCCTACGGCAACGCAACGGCCCAGAGCCCACACACTCACACACACAGGGTGAGAGAGAGAAAAGCACGTTGTTGAAGGAAAAACTGTGTTGAATCATTTGGTCCACTGTTTATTTTGAGCACCTTTCAGCAAAATATATAATTTGTGGATATATATATGGATGGATGTGTTCTAGACAAGTATGCCCATATCATACACTATTGGCTGCTATGGTGATGGAGAGTGCAGGTCCTTTTTTAAAAGCCTTATGAAATGTAATAGTTTGATATTCCCTATCTCTTCTATATGACGAGAACCTTATCGTGATGAGTCGGCACAATATTAATTCCTGATTTCATAGACGGACCACTTAGAAGTTAAATCAGGGTGAAAATATATGTTTTACCCACTCATAGAACGTAGACTATCACCAAATTGGCAGGAGTTTCATTCTGGAGTGGATTATCCCTTTAACAAATATTTCATTGATATTCTGTATTATTATATTAATGTTTAGTTGATTATTTATGACTCCAGATGCAGCAGTGTTTCCCTAGGTTCCTGTGGTGGGGGATGGGGCGGTCTTGACTGCTGGAGCTCTTCTAGTCACAGTCTACTGCATCCTGAAGAGGTCAGCATTTCCTAGACAGATACATATATTTGAAATATATCTGAGACTGTCAACGCAACCAACTTCCGCTAGAGGCCAGTAGAGAGCAGAACTAACTCTGTCCCTCTTTACAGGAGATCCACAGGAGGAAGTGATGTCACAGCAGACACACAGGTGATTATATCAGTTACACCTACTGTACGTCCATCTCCACACCTGGTGTCATTTCATACTATTTTCACTGTTACCTTGACACTGCTTTCTCTCTCTCTCTCTCTCTCTCTCTCTCTCTCTCTCTCTCTCTCTCTCTCTCTCTCTCTCTCTCTCTCTCTCTCTCTCTCTCTCTCTCTCTCTCTCTCTCTCTCTCTCTCTCTCTCTCTCTCTCTCTCCAGAGTATCCGCACTGACCCTAACAGTGACATGTACACAGGTCTGAACATGGAGAGCAGGTCCCCTGACTACGACACTCTTGCAGTAAGTCTCTTATTATGAATGAATTAATGTGTTTGTTTGTCTTTAGAGAAAGTGATAAAGTGACTCGTACTGCTCATGCATTTTCTTTTATTTCAGAGAGTGAGGGACTTCCCCAGTGACACAGCCCCTCACGGAGACACTTAGCCCTCCATCCAGGATTGTGAGAACATCTAAGTGACTGGGGAAATCTAAGTGGCAGAACCTGGACTAAAGAATACCACCACAGAACATGGACTGAAGAGAACTATCACAGAACATGGACTGAGGAGAACCACCACAGAACATGGACTGAAGAGAACCCCGGTTTCAAACCAAAGCTAGGCCTCACAACTCTATTCTTTTGCTATCATATCTAGAAGGTTTTCCAGACCATGAACTTTAACTTTTGAGTAAATGCTGGAGTTAAATTCTCTTTCCTTGTATTGATAATGATGTATAGTGATGATAAATGGGATTGATTATGTACCTATCTGTTTACTATCTATAGTTTAAGTTTACTATCTATAGTTCCTGATCTTTATCCATGGGATTTGGCCATTTCCCAATGTTTGATGTTTGTTAATAGGCCTACTTTTCTCAGTGACTAATATTGATAATATTGACAAAAGCTTTAAAAATATTTTTAGCTCTTGAATTTCTCCTGATGGTAAAAATAAATAAATAAATAATAGTCAATTGACGCACCGGTACCAGTCAAAGGTTTGGACACACCTACTCATTCCAGGGTTTTTCTTTATTTTTACTATTTTCTACATTGTAGAATAATAGTGAAGACATCAAACCTATGAAATAACACATATGGAATCATGTAGTAACCCAAAAAATATATTTGAGATTTGAGATTCTTTAAATAGTCACCCTTTGCCTTGATGACAGCTTTTCACACTCTTGGCATTCTCTCAACCAGCTTCATGAGTTAGTCACCTGGAATGCATTTCAATGAACAGGTCTACCTTCTTAAAGGTTAATTTGCTTTTAAGCCAATCAGTTGTGTTGTGACAAGGTATGGGGGTATACAGAAGACAGCTCTATTTGGTAAAAGACCAAGTCCATATTATGGCAAGAACAGCTCAAATAAGCAAAGAGAAACGACAGTCCATCATTACTTTAAGACATGAAGGTCAGTCAATATGGAACATTTCAAGAACTTTGAAAGTTTATTTAAGTGCAGTCGCAGAAACCATCAAGCGCTATGATGAAACTGGCTCTCATGAGGACCACGACAGGAATGGAAGACACAGAGTTAACTCTGCTGCAGAGGATAAGTTCATTAGAGTTACCAGCCTCAGAAATTGCAGCCCAAATAAATTATTCACAGAGTTCAAGTAACAGACATCTCAACATCAACTGTTCAGAGGGGAATGTGTGAATCAGGCCTTCATGGTTGAATTGCTGCAAAGAAACCACTACTAAAGGACACCAATAATAAGAAGAGACCTGCTTGGGCCAAGAAACACGAGCAATGGACATTAGACCGGTGGAAATTTGTCCTTTGGTCTGGAGTCCAAATTGGAGATTTTTGGTTCCAACCGCTGTTTTATTTTATTTATTTTTATTTCACCTTTATTTAACCAGGTAAGCCAGTTGAGAACAAGTTCTCATTTACAACTGCGACCTGGCCAAGATAAAGCAAAGCAGTGCGATAAAAACAACAACACAGAGTTACATATGGGGTAAACAAAACATAAAGTCAAAAATACAAACAGAAAATATATATACAGTGTGTGCGAATGTAGTAAGTTATGGAGGTAAGGCAATAAATAGGCCATAGTGCAAAATAGTTACAATTTCGTATTAACACTGGACTGATAGATGTGCAAAAGATGAGGTGCAAATTATCAAAATAAATAACAATACGGGGATGAGGTAGTTGGGTGGGCTAATTTCAGAATGGCTGTGTACAGGTGCAGTGATCGGTAAGCTGCTCTGACAACTGATGCTTAAAGTTAGTGGGGGTTGTGTCTTTGTTAGACGCGGTGGGGGTGAACAGATGATCTCTGCATATGTATTTCCCACCATAAACCATGGAGGAGGAGGTGTTATGGTGTGGGGGTGCTTAGCTGGTGACACTGTCTGTGATTTATTTTGAATTAAAGGAACACTTAACCAGCATGGCTACCACAGCATTCTGCAGCGATACGCTATCCCATCTGGTTTGGGCTTAGTGGGACTATCATTTGTTTTTCAACAGGACAATGACCCAACACACCTCCAGGCTGGGTAAGGGCTATTTTACCAAGAAGGAGAGTGATGGAGTGCTGCATCAGATGACCTGGCCTCCACAATCCCCTGACCTCAACACAATTGAGATGGTTTAGGATGAGTCGGACAGCAGAGTGAAGGAAAAGCAGCCAACAAGTGCTCAGCATATGTGGGAACTCCTTCAAGACTGTTGGAAAAGCATTCCATGTGAAGCTGGTTGGGAGAATGCCAAAAGTGTGCAAAGCTGTCATCAAGGCAAAGGGTGGCTATTTGAAGAATCTCAAATATAAAATATATTTTGATTTGTTCAACACTTTGTTGGTTACTACATGATTCCATAGGTGTTATTTTATAGTTTTGGTGTCTTCACTATTATTCTAAAATGTAGAAAATAGTAAAAATTAGAAAAACCCTTGAATGAGTAGGTGTGTCCAAACTTTTGACTGGTGCTCTATATATTTATTTTTTACACATATTTAATCCCTTTTTTTTGGATAGGCACAAAACTACCTTCATACTTCCATTAGTTTTTTTAAACGGTACCGGTTACCTTCAGATGAGTCCCGTGACACTTGTGGGTGTCATGGAGCAAAACGGAGAACACCCATTAATTTATAGCCCAAACGGTTCAGACACCACCAAACAGAAGTTGGCACATCGACGGTACCGACTTCAGACGAGTCCCCTGACACTTTTGGGAGTTGTAGAGGAAAACCGTTCGGACACTACAGACATTTCCGCGATTTTCCGGATGTCTCATGGTCTGATAAACACCGCTCTAGCTCTGCCACCTTTCAACACAGATGTGGAAGTGCGACATCGGCGGATGCAGTGGATTGAGATGCATCCAATGCAAAAAAAACATATCTCTAAACTTAAACTGATGGATTTTGATGGGGATTTTTTTTATTGGGTTACTTATATAGATTGACACAGTGTGTGTCAATCAACTCTAGGGGGTTAATGTAATAACTTGCCGGATAACGTAATAAAATGTTGAACGGTTAAAGTAATAACTTTTTCCGCTTAATGTAATAAGTTATTATGCTTTCCGGTGGTTATTATGTTATCAGGTGAGTAACAACTTTTTTGAAGAATGACATATAACTTCAACCGTTCATCTAATAAAATATGTTTTTATGTACCATTATGTACCCGGCATGAGACATGGCTACAACATTTTGACTGAGTCTGAAGGAAGGTCCTGTTTTATCCAGAGTTTTAACAAGAAAATTGATCTATTTTCATACATTCTGAGTTAGCCTGCAGTGACAACAGTTTTGACAGAGTTTGGTGAAGGCACAGGAGGCAAAGATAAGATTGCAACACAAGAAACCTCTCTTCCTGTTGTTGTTCTTGCTGACTTCTTCAAAACCAACACCGTTGAGTAACACATTGAGACGTCAAACTGTCAAACACATGTTGCATTTTCCTTATTCAGTTAATCAGTCTGAAATGTGTACCATAGGCATATTTTATGTATTACTGGTGATTGACATAAATTACTTGTCGAAATAGCATGCAGCAATCAAACATTCAGAATAATGCTTCTCATCAACAGGCCTTTGGTCAGCCATGATGATAACGTGATAAAATAATGTAAAATATTCCCTCAGGACCACATTATATGAAGGGGGTATAAATTACACATTTATGAAACCAGTCTTAACCCCTTCATTATTGTTGCAGTATCATTCCTTACAACAGTCATAACACATTTATTTGACATCATTCGTAAGGAATTTTCAAAATAAAAGTCCCTTCGAATAGGTCTTTATTTATCAGTACAACAGAAATTTGTATTATTACTGTCATAGCACCCAACCCCCCTGACACGCTATTTACGCAACAGTCTGGGAACACTGGGTAAGCCTCAGAGCATTACCCTGGTAGCATTAGCAATTAGGCATTTATATGCCTTGCTCAAGGCTACAATGGCAGAAGGGGTTGGAAACACAGCTGGGTGTAAATAGTGTATTTCATATACTTGAACTAGCTGTACTTGATGGTTGAGCTTGTTTGGTGCAATGGAGCAAACAGAATAATCCCAAAAGTGCAAAGAAAAACATAAATCTGGCACTCCAGGCAGGCTCAAGCAAACGCTCAAAATATTTCAACAATTTGAAATACTATTTGAACCCAGGTCTGGATAACACCAGTGCAATTGGTGTCATTTTAACATCTTAATGGATGTGTTCTGACCATAGTTTCCTCCCTCCTTTCCTCTCGTCCTCAGGTCCCCCTGTCCCTCTCTCTGGGTGGGGAACGTCACCGTGGACCTCACTGAGAAACACATATGTATTCAGTGTACCAAAGAGAGATGGCAATACAAAGGTCCCTCCATCCTGAGAATCACAGACCTGAGAGAGGAGGACTCAGCTGAGTATCGCTTCACTTTTAAAACAGACAACTTTGAATGGGGTCATAGATTCCCTGGAACAACTCTGTCTGTCACAGGTAATACTACACTGTATGATACAGCTGTCTATCATATTGAATTACAGGAGAAAATCAATTATCCATCCTGTTAACACAGAGGTGTATGTGATATTATACGTATCATTTCAGGTCTGCAGGTGGAGGTGACTCCTGCCACAGAGAAAGGTAAGGTGACACTGACCTGTAGCACCACCTGTACTCTGACTGACAACCCCAACCCCACCTACATCTGGTACAAGAATGGACAGAATGTATAAGAGGACTCCTCCCCCATGTACTCCATCAGCAGTGAGGATGAAGACAGTTACTCCTGTACTGTAAAAGACCAGGAGGATCTCAGCTCTCCTGCAGTGTGAGTACAGTACAGTAGTACGCTTTTTTTTACTCATTGTTAATTTAACTTTGACTATATCCACTGTGTTTAACATCAGTGAAAACGTAGAACATCGTGGCATCAGTCCATCTGGTGAAATAGTGGAGGGCAGTTCAGTGACTCTGACCTGCAGCAGTGATTCCAACCCACCTGTGGACAAATACACCTGGTACAAGAAGAACGGAGCGTCACTGAAAGGATCTGAAAACACCTTCCTCATCACCTCCATCAGCTCTGAGGACAGAGGAGAATAATACTGTGAGGCTGAGAATGAATGTGGAGGGCTCAACTCTTCTTCTGTGTCTGTGGACGTTCATTGTAAGTACACCTAACCATAACATATTTTGATGAGAGAATCACACATATTTATATTTCACTCATACAATCATACATCCAAGTTCCATGATGCTTCTCATGTAAAACACTGTTTTAAAACACTGTATTGTTACATATTGTCCACCAGATGGAGGGCAGTTCAGTGACTCTGACCTGCAGCAGTGATGCCAACCCACCTGTGGACAAATACACCTGGTACAAGAAGAATGTAACCTCACCAAAAGCATCAGGACAGAGATACAACATCACTAACATCAGCTCTGAGGACAGTGGAGAATACTACTGTGAGGCTGAGAATAAATATGGACGCCTCAACTCTTCTTCTGTGCCTGCAGACTTTCAATGTAAGTACACCTACCTAACCTTTGCATGCTCATTGGAGAAACACACAGACAGATTAACAATAATAATGAGTCAAATTAGCAATGTTATATAAAAACAACATCACAACATCAACGCTGAAGACAGTGGAGAATAATACTGTGAGGCTAGCAACATTAAAGGGACAGAGACTTCCATTCCTATTCCTGTCCATATTAATGTAATGTGTAAGTATGTCATGTTCTGTTTTTATTTGGTCATATTCTCTTTCTGGTGCTCTGTTGTATGACTGATTTAAAATACATATGTTCTAACCTCTTGACACAAACTCACGATCCTGCAGCAGTGTTTCCCTGGGTTCCTGTGGTGGTGGTGGGGGTTGTCCTGACTCCTGGAGCTCTTCTAGTCACCATCTACTGCACACTGAAGAGGTCAGCTTTTCCACACCAGATTTACATGTGTAATATATCAACTTCCGCTAGTGGTCACTAGAGAGCAGAACTCACTCTGTCCCTCTTTACAGGAGATCCACAGAAGGAAATTATGCCACAGCAGACACACAGGTAATAATGTCAAAAAACAAAGTTCTTTCAATCACAATGCCACAGACAGTAAGTTAATTCCATCAGTTACACCTCTACCTCCACACCTGGTGACATTAATTTACTTTGTCATGACAGTGTCTTTTATACTTTTTTCACTGTTACCTTGACTATTCTCTCTCTCTCTCTCTCTCTCTCTCTCTCTCTCTCTCTCTCTCTCTCTCTCTCTCTCTCATTTTATTAATTTATTTATTTATTTCTCTCTCTCTTCATCTAACAGAGAGCGAGAGAGAGAGCGAGAGAGAGAGCGAGAGTGAGAGTGAGAGAGAGCGAGAGCGAGAGCGAGAGAGAGAGAGATTAATAAAATGTAGTACTGAGAGAGAGAGAGAGAGAGAGAGAGAGAGAGAGAGAGAGAGAGAGAGAGAGAGAGAGAGAGAGAGAGAGAGAGAGAGAGAAAAAAATAAAATGTAGTACTGAGAGAGAGAGAGAGAGAGAGAGAGAGAGAGAGAGAGAGAGAGAGAGTCCATCCTGACCCTAACAATGACACGTACACAGGTCTGAACATGAGGACCTCTTG
>NW_028161934.1:2698752-2796252 GCF_964263955.1 Coregonus lavaretus
GTAATAACTTGCCAGATAACGTAATAAAATGTTGAATGGTTAAAGTAACAACTTTTTCTGCTTAATGTAATAAGTTATTATGCTTTCCGGTGGTTATTATGTTATCAGGTGAGTAACAACTTATTTGAAGAATAACATATAACTTCAACCGTTCATGTAATAACATACCCAAATCAATGTTATTATGTACCATTATGTACCCAGCATGAGACACATGGCTACAACATTTTGACTGAGTCTGAAGGAAGGTCCTGTTTTATCCAGAGTTTTTAACAAGAAAATTACAGTTAACATTTGATCATTAGTTGATCATTAGTGGATCAAAATGGATCTATTTTCATACATTCTGAGTAAGTCTGCAGTGACAACAGTTTTGACAGAGTTTGGTGAAGGCACAGGAGGCAAAGATAAGATTGCAACACAAGAAACCTCTCTTCCTGTTTTTGTTCTTGCTGACTTCTTTAAAACCAACACCGTTGAGTAACACATTGAGACATCAAACTGTCAAACATGTTTCATTTTCCTTATTCAGTTAATCAGTCTGAAATGTGTACCATAGCCATATTTTATGTATTACTGGTGATTTACATAAATGACTTGTCTAAATAGCATGCAACAATCAAACATTCAGAATAATGCTTCTCATCAACAGGCCCTTGGTCAGCCATGATGATAACATGATAGAACAATGTCACACATTCCCTCAGGACCACATCATATGAAGGGGGTAGACATTACACCTTTATGAAACCAGTCATAACCCCTTCATTAGTGTTGCAGTATCATTCACCACAACTGTCATAGCACATGTATTCAACATCATCCCTAAGGAATTTTCCAAATAAAAGTCCCTTCGAATAGCTCTTTATTTATCAGTACAATGGAAATGAGTATTATTACTGTCATAGCACCCAACCCCCTTGACACGCTATTTACACAACAGTCTGGGAACACTGGGTAAACCTCAGAGCATTACCCAGGTAGCATTAGCAATTTAGGCATTTATTTGCCTTGTAAAAGGCTACATTGGCAGAGGTGTTGGAACCACACCTCGGTGTAAATAGTGTATTTCATATACTCAAGCTAGCTGTACTTGATGATTGAACTTGTTTGGCACAATTGAACTAACGGAACAGTCCCAAAAGTGCAAAAAACATACATCCGGCACTCCAGGCAGGCTCAAGCAAACGCTCAAAATATTTGAACGATTTAAAATACTATTTGAACCCAGGTCTGGATAACACCAGTGCAATTGGTGTCATTTTAACATCTTAATGGATGTGTTCTGACCATAGTCCCCTCCCTCCTTTCCTCTCGTCCTCAGGTCCCCCTGTCCCTCTCTCTGGGTGGGGAACGTCACCGTGGACCTCACTGAGAAACACACGTGGGACCTCTTCATACCTCTATATCTATATATATCTCCATGTCCACTGCTTAGGCTTCTCTTGCTGTGACTTTTTTTGTTTCTTACATGGTGTGGTGTGATAATCATCAAGTAACATAACATTAACACGTGAAATGGTTCACTCAAAATGGCCGTCGGTCCACCATTCTAATCCTTTGACATTTATGGAAAAGGGAATCATCATTCTTTTACATTCTAATTCTATGTTCTGTACTGTAGATGTGGGGAAATAGAGAGTATCAGAGTTCTACATTCTAATTCTATATTCTGTACTGTAGGTGTGGGGAGATAGAGAGTATCAGAGTTCTACATTCTAATTCTATGTTCTGTACTGTAAATGTGGGGAAATAGAGAGTATCAGAGTTCTACATTCTAATTCTATGTTCTGTACTGCAGATGTGGGGAGATAGAGAGTATCAGTGTTCTACATGAGAGATTCTGTGCCTTCATCAACTTCAAGAATGCCAACATAGCCGCTCTCGCCTTGGAGAAAAGAAAAAAATAATCGCCATCAAAATACGTCAGTTTAAGATAGAGATTTTCTGGCATTGGATGCATCTCAAGTCAACTCATCAGCCGATGTCGCACTTCCGCATCTGCAGTGAAAGGTGGCAGAGCTAGAGTGGTGTTTGTGAGACCATGAGACATCCCAAAAATTGCTTGTACTTTTGTGACTACAATTTTGATTCCATTATATTTTTGTGACTATGCTATTGGTTCCATTGTACTTTTGGGACTATGCTATTGGTTCCATTGTACTTTTGGGACTATAATTTTGGTTCCATTGTACTTTTCTGACTATGCTATTGGTTCCATTGTACTTTTGGGACTATGCTATTGGTTTGATGGTACTTTTGGGACTATGCTTTTGCATCCATTGTATTTTTCGGATATGCTTTTGGTTCCATTGTACTTTTGGGACTATCATTTTTGTTACATTGTACTTTTAGGAACACATTTATTTACCCCGCTTGAGTCGATTGACGCAAAATCAAACAGCTAAATGATCTATAGTATGACCATCTTAAAATAATTCCATATGTCAAATTAGAATGAACCTTTATTTAACCAGGCAAGTCAATTAGGAACAAATTGTTATTAACCATGACAGCGAGGCTAAAGGCCTCCTGTGGGGACGAGGGCAAAAATAAGTATGACTAAAGGTAGACAGACAGAAGACACTGGCAACAGCACAAATTCAACAGCAGACAAACAGTGTGTGTGTGTGTGTGTGTGTGTGTGTGTGTGTGTGTGTGTGTGTGTGTGTGTGTGTGTGTGTGTGTGTGTGTGTGTGTGTGTGTGTGTGTGTGTGTGTGTGTGTAGGCGTGTGTGTGGTGTAAAACAACAGGCTTCCTTACACAAGGCAATGCAAACTAGCGACATGGGGTGACAACTAGAATCAGATACATGTCTCAACAACCTGTTCATCTATTTGTCCTTTGAACTCCTCCAGGGACACCAGGTCCTGGAGTTTTAGGTTGGCTTGGAGGACATTCCAAGATCAAAGGGCTAAATAATGAAAGGACCTTTTTCCATACTTGGTTTTAATTTTTGGGACTGTTAGCATAAAACAAGATTGAGATCTGATCTTGTATGTGTTCTCATTTCGAGCTAGAATAGAGGATAGATAAAATGTCAGTTTTCCTTAAATGGCCTTCTGAATAAGAATGTACCAGTGTTTGAGCCTGCATGTTGCTACTGATGTCCACCTGACACGACTGTAGAGATTGTAGTGTCGAGATAACGATGCTGAGATGCTGTGATGACAAGAAATCCGCTGACACTGTCCTTGATTATAATAGTTTATTACATCAAAGATTTCAGCGTCAATTTACAGATTTCTGCAGACATCTGGAGAACAACTGTCCCAATCTCTAATATGTTGTTCCTCCCCGTCCTTTGTTTCAACCATGGTATTTATATCCTATGCCCTATGTAACATAAGATGGCGTGATTTGAATAGACCAATCCCTGGCCTTCACATAACAGACTTCCTCTGTTTTAGGGGACCCCTATAGTAATGCTTTCCAGATGCTTCCGCAAGCTGAGTCAACTTCCTCTAACACACCATTTGCAAACGTCAGCAAAGTCATAAACTGTTTAGACACTACATATTTCCCCCCTTTGAGACTAATTAAGTCTCGAAAACAAAAAGAATAGGATTATGACAAATAACAATTTTTCTTATTGAGTAACTTTAGCAATAAACCAACATTTATGGAGAGTAAACACATTTTTCTATGGAGTGTAAATACATTTCTATGAAATATGAACAAATCTTTATGGAGTGTGAGAGCGAAAAACCTGTCTGGCAGCTTTCTTTCCAAATATCCATCAATCAATCAAGACAGTAAAATTCTCTCATGGCCCATCTGCCCCAGGCAACCACCTAAGTACTCCAGATCAATTCATAAATCTTTATCAATGCATTTTAAACTAAGATGCAATTGAATACACATGAAAGCCTCAGAAAACAAAATACAATCAAACTTGTCCACATTCAGGCTGGTCGACCCATCGGACCCTCCTGTGGATTCTCTCTGTCCCTGCCTAGACCCAATATCCCTAAGCATCCACGAAATAAACAAAACGATCTGAGGTCCCCACATGTACCCAACAACAGAGAATATCATTCTTCAAAAATTAATACAGAAAGAATATGACACAAATTATGTATTACACATGCAAATATGTCTATATATCATTGCAGACACTGGAATGTAGTCCACTACACTGCATCTCCTCAGCAGTGTCGACTTTCAATGCAACGTCGATGATGGAATCTGAACATTTCCACACCTTCCTTGTTCCACTTCCTCCAGTCCATTCATATTGTCCATGTTTGAGTATTTGAATCCCCTCTACACATTCCCCCATATGCTTCTGGAAGAAAAGAAAAGACCAAACAGTATCTTTTGCAAAACAACACATGCAAATTAAAACATCAATATCAACAATAATATAAAAATGATATATAAAATGAATCACATTCCATTTCCCCCCTTTGATTCATAAGAAAATACTAAATATCACAATAATATGTAAAGACGTGAAAAATGATCGGATATTCAAAATGGATATCTATCCATCAATACTCCATCCAGTCCCACTTGTTTATCTCCATCTAGATCAGTAACAGTTAACAATGGCATCTGAGTGTTGTCTCCAGGCATCACAACTCCAACCCATCTCAATACCATAGCCTTCGCAAAAGTCAATAACAAAGTACAAAAGCAAAACATCACACACAGCGCTATAAGAGCGGCCACTAAAATCTGAACTATCACTGCTCCCACTGGGCCTAACTGATCTTGCAACCAAGCCTTCTCTGACCATCCAGCTCCTTCAGATCTATCAAACGCATCCCTTATATTCTTCAATGCATCTATAACACTAGTGATATTATCTGAACTATCGGGGATCAAAGTATAACAATCATCCCCCATCAAGTTCATAGCCAAACATAAGCCACCTTGTTTTGCTAAAATATAGTCAAGAGCCATGTCATGTTTCAGCAGCGTCAGTCTGTGACTTCTTTGAGTATTTGACAGAAGGTTAAACACTCTTATCGTTTCATTTGTAAAACCCTGCAAAGTATAGGTAATATTATCAATGTGATCTGCCAAAAATGTTACACCATACCATGGAAAAAGTCCAAGTCACCACTTCTCTCCTAGACTTATCCTCCAATGGTAGGATTCCAGACTATGAAATTGCTCCATTTCCCTTTTCACCCTATTTCCAGACCTAGAATCAGATTTATCTGTGTCCGGTGCTTCCCCTCTTTGAATGGTAAAAACCTCATATGGAAGCTTCAATGTCGACATGTAACAACATCCTGTCCATCAATAGGGTAAGAATATATAGGCTTTATCACCACAAACCCACCAAATATCTCTAAAATTCCCAATAGTCACATTGCCAGGCAAAAGCTGATCTTTCACCATCAAAGTCCTGCTCTTCTTACTAAATGGAACATAAAAAGTTACATTATATTTCTCATTACTAACCTTACGTTCATGCTTACCCAAAGCCATCATATAATCATCACAATCTGATATTCCCATAAACGTACCCGGTCCATCATATATTTTATTTGAACAAAAACAGCTTTTAGCCCTCACGGGTTTCACCCCCAATGCTTCAGGAATCGCTGTTAACTGATTTTCCTTCCAATCTAACAAATCCACATAGGGTAATTTATTTAACCAAGAACACTTAAACCTAGGCCTAAACAAATGCTTCGACAACAACATTATTATATCTGTTAATGATTGTTGCTGATACAACAGCCATGATAAAGCATAAGATTGACACGTACTTGATAGAGGTTGAGCCACCGTCTCTAAGATTGAACCCCATGTGCCTGGTGCTGAATTCTCAACAGACATGGACCCTCAAGATTTCTCACTGATCTTACAGAATGATTTAACTGCTGGAACCATAGATTCCTACCTGCCCATCCATCTTTAATTTGCAAAACAGAAGAATCAAATCCAAATGCCTTCCATTTAATTTCTCTCTTCCCTAACGAGCGGTATTGATCAGATATATCTTCTGGTGTTCCATCAAAATTAAAGAACTCATCCTGTACCTCCAGGATAGTATTATGCACTATTTCAGATGAATCTACATCATTCTCTACTACCATCTGCTCTCCTATTTCAACACTATCCTTACTACCATTCACAGCACTCTCCATCTGTATCATAAACTTCTGAGTCACTCTTACTACATCCTTTAGTTTCAGAAAAGTTGTTGTTGGTGTCTGTGTCACATTACCGAAATGTGTCATTGCCGTCGTAACATTAATCTCTTTCAAAGTTTCTATTAAAATAGTGGCTTTAGTTGATATATTAACACTCTTAATTATTTCCAGTGGCAAAGTGACAGATGTCCTCTGCGTATTATTTACTGTTGGAGTGGCTACTGTAATATAATGCTCCTTAACTCCTTTGGTGACTGTGGAAACTTCAACAGACTTTAAACCTTCCATCATAAGCGTCACCTTACGAGTTACATAGCCTTTTAACCAATAATTCTTAACTGGAACAAATTTTAACGCTGGCTCTAAATAAGTACACATATATTCTCCCTGATCTTCCCATGTAACATTACGCAAAATAAGTGAGCAATCACTCATAACCCTCTTCCACTTCATATCGTTGTACAAAATATACTTCCTTTGACTAGATGAAACAGCTTGTCAGTGTTGCTGTAGGTGGGTGTGGTGGTGGAATCAGGCGCAGGACGCAGAAAATAAGTCCAAAAGACTTTAGTGAATGCACAAACTCAAGCACGATGAAATGCCCTGAGGCGAGAACTCCGCACGCAGGCGAAAACAAACGGGCGCACTAAACATGTGCGACAAAACACTCCTACACATAGGAGAACAGCTCAACCGAGCAAACAGTATACGAACTAGCAAAACGCACGACAGTGAAAACAATCACACACAACACCTGACAAACACAACGAGAACTTATAGGACACTAATGACACTAAACGATAACAGGTGTACAATACCAGACCAGACCAAACGAACATAGAAACATACAACGGTGGCAGCTAGTATTCCGGAGACGACGAACGCCGAAGCCTGCCCGAGCAAGGAAGAGAGGCAGCCTCGGCCGAAACCGTGACAGTACCCCCCCCCTTGACGCGCGGCTCCAGACGTGCGCCGACTCCGGCCTCGGGGACGACCAGGAGGACGCGGAGCAGGGTGCGTCGGGTGACCACGAATGGAATTCCGTCAGGAGAGACGGGTCCAAAATGTCTCTCCTCGGCACCCAGCACCGTTCCTCCGGGCCGTACCCCTCCCACTCCACTAGATATTGGAGACCCCCCATCCGACGTCTCGAATCCAAGATGGACCGCACGGAGTACGCCGGTGCCCCCTCGATGTCCAATGGGGGCGGAGGAGTCTCCCTGATCTCATTTACTTGGAGTGGGCCAGCTACCACCGGCCTGAGAAGAGACACATGGAACGAGGGGTTAATACTTTTATACTCAACAGGTAGTTGTAATCTGTAACACACCTCGTTCAATCTTCTCAGGACTTTAAATGGCCCTACAAACCACCGACCCAGTTTCCGACAGGGCAGGCGGAGGGGCAGGTTTCTGGTAGAGAGCCAGACTCGATCACCAGGTGCGTACACCGGTCCCTCACTGCGGTGGAGATCGGCGCTCGCCTTTTGACGACGGAGGGCCCGCTGCAGGTGGACGTGTGCAGCGTTCCATGTCTCCTCCGAGCGCCGCACCCACTCATCCACCGCAGGAGCCTCGATCTGGCTCTGCTGCCAAGGTGCCAGAACCGGCTGGTAACCTAACACACATTGGAAAGGGGTTAGGTTAGTGGAGGAATGGCGTAGGGAATTCTGGGCCATTTCGGCCCAGGGAACGTACCTTGCCCACTCCTCCGGCCGGTCCTGGCAGTATGTTCTAAGAAACCTACCCACATCCTGGTTCACACGTTCCACCTGCCCATTACTCTCCGGATGGTAACCCGAGGTGAGGCTCACCGAGACCCCCAACCGCTCCATAAAGGCTCTCCAGACTCTGGAGGTAAATTGGGGACCTCGATCAGACACAATATCCTCGGGTACCCCGTAGTGCCGGAACACATGGGTGAATAGCGCTTCGGCGGTCTGTAGGGCAGTAGGAAGGCCCGGCATAGGGAGCAAACGACAGGCCTTAGAGAACCGGTCCACAACGACCAGTATAGTGGTATTCCCCTGTGAAGGAGGAAGGTCAGTGATGAAATCCACCGAGAGGTGAGACCATGGTCGTTATGGAACGGGCAGGGGTAGTAACTTACCCCTAGGCAGATGTCTAGGCGCCTTACACTGGGCGCACACCGAGCAGGAGGAAACATAAACCCTCACATCCCTCGCCAACGTGGGCCACCAGTACTTAGCACTAAGCCAGTGCACTGTCCGGCCGATACCAGGGTGTCCAGAGGAGGGTGACGTGTGAGCCCAATAGATCAATCGATCCCGAACCTCGAGCGGAACGTACCTCCGACCCTCCGGGCATTGAGGTGGACTAGGGTCGGTGCGTAACGCCCGCTCGAGTTCAGCATCGACCTCCCACACTACCGGTGCCACCAGACAAGACTCCGGCAGTATGGGAGTGGGCTCCACGGACCTCTCCTCCGTGTCATACCGCCGAGACAGTGCGTCTGCCTTACCGTTCTGTGACCCAGGGATGTACGTGATCTTAAATATGAACCGGGTCAAAAACATATTCCACCGCGCCTGGCGAGGGTTAAGTCTCCTCGCTGCCCGGATGTACTCCAGGTTACGGTGGTCCGTCAAAAAGAGGAAAGGATGTTGAGCCCCCTCAAGCCAGTGCCTCCACACCTTTAGGGCCTGTACCACGGCTAACAGCTCCCTGTCCCCTACGTCATAATTTCGCTCCGCCGGACTGAGCTTCTTGGAATAAAAAGCACAGGGGCGGAGTTTAGGTGGCGTGCCGGACCGTTGCGAAAGCACGGCTCCTATACCGGCCTCTGACGCGTCCACCTCTACCTGAAATGGTAAAGAGGGATCCGGATGCGCCAGCACCGGAGCCGAGGTAAACAGGTCCTTCAGCCTCCCAAACGCCCTGTCCGCCTCGGCTGACCACTGCAGACGCACCGGACCCCCCTTCAAAAGAGACGTTATGGGAGCTGCCACCTGTCCAAAACCCCGGATAAACCTCCGGTAGTAATTCGCAAACCCCAAAAACTGCTGCACCTCCTTCACAGTGGTTGGCGTTTGCCAATTACGCACGGCTGACACCCGGTCTACCTCCATCTTCACCCCTGACGCAGACAACTGATAACCCAAAAAGGAGACCGACTCCTGGAAAAACAGACACTTCTCTGCCTTGACATACAGGTCGTGCTCCAACAGCCTCCGCAACACTCGGCGCACCAGGGCCACATGCTCGACTCGGGTAGACGAGTACACGAGAATGTCATCTATGTACACGACCACCCCCTGCCCCTGCATGTCCCTGAAGATCTCATCCACGAATGATTGGAAAACTGAAGGAGCGTTCATCAACCCGTATGGCATGACAAGATACTCGTAATGGCCCGAGGTGGTACTAAAGGCTGTCTTCCATTCATCGCCCCCCCTAATGCGCACCAAGTTGTACGCGCTCCTGAGATCTAATTTAGTGAAGAAACGCGCCCCGTGCAATGACTCCGTTATGGTCGCAATCAGCGGGAGTGGATAACTGTACTTCACCGTGTTCTGATTGAGACCACGGTAATCAATGCACGGGCGTAACCCACCATCCTTTTTCTTCACAAAAAAGAAACTCGAGGACGCAGGGGAAGTGGAGGGCCGTATGTATCCTTGTCTCAGAGATTCGTCTATGTAAGTCTCCATAGCTCTCTTCTCCTCCTGAGACAGAGGATACACATGGCTCCGTGGGAGCGCAGCTCCTGCCTGGAGGTCTATCGCACAATCTCCCTGCCTATGGGGAGGCAACTGCGTCGCCCTCGACTTACTGAACACAATAGCCAAATCCCCATACTCAGGGGGAACGTGCAATGCGGGCACCTGGTTTGGACTCTCCACCGAGGTAGCCCCTACGGAAACGCCTAAACATCGACCCACACACTGGGCAGACCACTCCATCAGAGCCCTCTCCTGCCACGAAATAGACGGGTTATGGGTACTCAACCAGGGCATGCCCAGCACCACCGGATACGCAGGCGAGTCGATCAGAAATAGCTGGATCATCTCCTGATGACCCCCCTGCGCACACATCCTAAGTGGCGCCGTGACCTCCCTGATCAAGCCCGCACCCAACGGACGGCTATCTAGGGCATGAACGGGGAAGGGGACGTCAACAGGGAGAAGGGGAATCCCTAAGGCTAAACAAAATTTCTTATCAACAAAATTCCCAGCTGCGCCTGAATCTACCAGCGCCTTATGCTGGGAATGAGGTGCTACCTGTGGAAAACGCACAGGTATACAGAAGTGCGCAACAGAGAGCTCTGGGTGAGTGGGGCGCCTACTCACCTGGAAGGACTCCCCAGTGCGGGGCCTGTCGTCTTCTCCCCTAGGAGGCCATCCCCAGCACCTAGCCGCGGTGTGTCCTCCCCGACCACAGTTGGTGCAGGAGATGGACCCCCTCGTACTCCGACCCCTCCTCTCTCTAGCGCCAGCTCCATGGGGCACGGCTCGGAGGCGCTGGAGGGTGAAATGGACGGACCCCCCTCGGGACGTCCGCGGGTAGCTAGCAGGGTATCCAGCCTGATGGACATGTCGACTAACTGGTCGAACGAGAGGCTGGTGTCCCGACAGGCCAGCTCCCTACGGACGTCCTCACGTAGACTACAGCGGTAGTGATCGATGAGGGCCCGCTCATTCCACCCTGCATCCGCCGCTAGAGTACGGAATTCCAACGCGAACTCCTGGGCACTCCTCTTCCCCTGCCGGAGGCAGAACAGACGCTCCCCCGCCACTTTCCCCTCCGGGGGATGGTCAAACACCGCCCTGAAGCAGCGGGAGAACTCAGCGTACGTGATGGTGGTAGCGTCTATTCTCCTCCACTCGGCGTTGGCCCATTCTAACGCCTTGCCGGAAAGGCAGGAGATCAGGGCGGACACGCTCTCGTGTCCCGAGGGCGCCGGGTGCACGGTGGCCAGGTAAAGCTCCACCTGGAGAAGGAAGCCCTGACACCCGGCAGCGGTCCCATCGTAGGCCCTCGGGAGAGAGAGTCGAACTCCTCTGGGTTCCGGAGCGGGAATGGGCTGACTTGCCGATGGTGACGGCAGGGAAGATGGCGTTGGGGGTGTCCCTCGGGTCTCCCAGCGTTGGAGGGTGGTGATCACCTCCTGCAGGGCGGACCCCATCCGCAGGATCTGGTCATTCTGCTCCCGGACCCTGTCCTCCAACGTCTCCTGTGCTGCTGCGGCTCCTGCTGATTCCATTTGAAATGGTGTGTGATTCTGTCAGTGTTGCTGTAGGTGGGTGTGGTGGTGGAATCAGGCGCAGGACGCAGAAAATAAGTCCAAAAGACTTTAGTGAATGCACAAACTCAAGCACGATGAAATGCCCTGAGGCGAGAACTCCGCACGCAGGCGAAAACAAACGGGCGCACTAAACATGTGCGACAAAACACTCCTACACATAGGAGAACAGCTCAACCGAGCAAACAGTATACGAACTAGCAAAACGCACGACAGTGAAAACAATCACACACAACACCTGACAAACACAACGAGAACTTATAGGACACTAATGACACTAAACGATAACAGGTGTACAATACCAGACCAGACCAAACGAACATAGAAACATACAACGGTGGCAGCTAGTATTCCGGAGACGACGAACGCCGAAGCCTGCCCGAGCAAGGAAGAGAGGCAGCCTCGGCCGAAACCGTGACACAGCTTCTACTTCTTGTCCTGATAACAACACTTCTTCTCCATAATTATCTCTCCACATGGGAGGAATGTCACCACCCCCACTCCTTCTCTCACATCTACAAGGAAGATGAGCTGTACCACCCATCCTAACCCTAATGACAGTCTTTTCTTCTAAAATTGGTGTTGGAGCGATTTTCTGAAGCGCCATTGTAATCAAATGTGATACATTTATAGCTTTAATATCTGTCAATGTTGAACGAGTTGAATTGCTTCTCACTGTTGTTGTAATAGGCTGAAGTGTTGATGTCATTGTTGTTGATTCATCTATTTTCCCTACAGTTTGGAGCTCTTTACTTGTATTTCCATCTATCACCACTAGTCTCACTACATTAACTCTCAGTCCCAACTCTAATCCCTCACTTTCAAACTGTGGATTATAAAAAATAAATGTATAATCACCTTGATCTGCAATCACCCTCAATCTTCAGTCTTCTCTTATCATTCAGCAACGCATACTTTCTCAATGCAACTGCTCCTAACAGATCTAAACTCCTGCCATAGCTATCTTCCCACTGAACTCAAAATTTCCCTTCACCACTGTTCTCTCGTGCACTGGCATGGAAGCTGAGCTGACTTTCCTAGAGTTACTTCAACCCTAGTTTTCATAAAATTTTGGTCTGACTTTTCTCCTATTTTTTTCAAAAACCATTTCACTGATTTATCCACAAATTCCTTCCCACTAATTTGAGGATATTCGATCGGGAAGTCCCCACCTGCTTATGACTTCTTTACACAAGAACTTGGCAACCGATTGAGCATCTTTTAGCTTAGTTGGACATCCTATGCACCTCTTGGTGTAGGAATGTAACCAAGAATAACAGTCACACCCCTACAAACATTATTTTTCAGACAGATTGTGCACCTGCCTATGACATAGTCAACCTGTTCAAGCAAATATGGTGCCCAAAAACCATACTCCTTTGTGATCTTTATCCTAACCTCCCCCCTTGCAACATGAGCTAACCCATGTGCTTCCTGAATCATCAGACCTAATAGGTCTAGAGGCGCTACTATCAACCCCTCATGGTTTATCCAAAGACAACAAAGGATTGTTACTCTGAGGATTTTTTTATTGTCTTCAAACACCTGCTTTCGAAAGTCCTTCAATTTGTGGTTCAATCCCTTGGATTGCTTAATCTTTCAATGGATACTGATTCTTCCAAGGAGGTCTTGCTCCTGGTCGAAGTTAAACTTTCACCTCAATTGGGCTGATTTCACAAGTCCAATATCGGTACTGTGTTGAGACCACAAACATTCTTGAACTTGTTGCAACATCTCCTCTTTCATAGGGTCTGAATCCATCTTCACACTGCAAATAGATTCATGTGTCATCCGTACAGCTTATCGCTCCCCTTGTCCTTGAGCCAAAATCATTATTTTGAGGAATCGCTGATCTTCACTCCTCCAAATCCCCAAATTCTCTTTCATCGGTACGAAAACAGCTTTCTCTGCTTCTGTCATCATTTCTCCTATTTGCTTCTGCTCATAGCCTTCAGAAACCAACAAGGTCACGTGGCACACTCTTCTCAATCTCAAATTCTTTCTCCAGATAATCGTCTGTGTTTATCTTCATAGCTGCTCCTTGTGGTCCTAAAATTATGCAACATGAGCTGAGTTGAACTTTCTTTGGTTAATGACTCAACCATTCCTCTGAGTTCGATTGGGCAGCATTCTTGAAATACTTGAGCGTACAATGAAATGGATATTCCGGAAGCCTCGCATCTGGTATATTTGCCCAAATAAATTTCTCCCATATCTTAGCCTGCTTTAAAAAATCTTCACTGAAATTTCCAATCCAGAATACTGTAGAAGAATCCATCTCTGTCATCATCAACAATTGGTAAACCTTTTCCTTTGGCACTTCTACCAGACCGCCGTCTGGTGTACATTTTATTGTACAGTTCAACTTACACAATGCATCTCTTCTCAACAATGCAATAGGTGTATGTTCTGATACCAGTATGGGTATTGTAATTTTCTGATTTTCATAGCAGAGCTCAATTGGTTCCATAAGAGGAATCAGCTGTTTCACTCCCTCAAATCCAATTGTCCTAATTAGTTGATTGGACATAGTGAGATGTATAACATCTTCAGGCCGAACACAGATAAAAGCAGCTCCGCTATCCGTCATCACTTCCAATGGTCGGTTGTTTATTTTCACCTCAATTGTTGGATCTTTTTCCGGTCCTGATGCTACCAGCTGACACCCCTCTTTCGGATCTTCTGGGCACCCCTAGAATCCTTGCTCCAGGCCCCTATAAGGGTTCACCTGTCCTCCAGATGATCTTTACTTGCCCCTTTATCTTTCTCTGAAATTCCCTCTGGTGTTTCCTCCTGGCCCATTACACTCACGGGCAAAGTTACCAACCTGTCCACAATTATAACACACTTCTGAAGATTGCTGGAAGTATGGCTTAAATCTTCCTCCTCTTCCTCTTCCTAAGCCTTCTCGTCCTCTTCCTCTCCAATTCTGTGTCTGTCCAGAAACTGGCTGTGGATATGAAACAACTGGTACCACTAGTTGTGGCTGGTATAATTGCATTTGACCTGGTTCAGTTGAAGCTGTGGAAGTGATTGTTGATTTGGTGCACACTGATTCTGCATAACCAAAGCTTGTTTCTTCTCCTTCTTATTCTCCACCAGTTGTATTTGATTGAGTTTTCTGAGAGTTTCTTGGTCCTGTTCTTTCTGGTTGTGTTCCTTTATCCTATATAGATTTCTTTCATACCTGGAAACCCAAGGAGATTAGCCAAAAGTCTCTTAATGTCTCCTATGGCAGACTGTGTTCCCACCGTAATTTCTTCCAATTTTGAAATCCAAGTATATGCTCC
The DNA here is from genome assembly GCF_964263955.1 of Coregonus lavaretus. Lineage (NCBI taxonomy): Eukaryota > Metazoa > Chordata > Actinopteri > Salmoniformes > Salmonidae > Coregonus > Coregonus lavaretus. The sequence continues at coordinate 2,713,418 of NW_028161934.1, forward strand.
ATCTTGAAGAGTAGGCAGCTTCTCAAGTATATCTGACATATCGGTATTCTGCAAAGGCTTATTCTCCAGGTTCTGTCCTTGAATTATCACTGGCATCATCTTCTTACTTGTGCTCTCTTTCCTTGTAGGATAAAATCCTCTTGAACATGAGGCACCTTTAATCTCCAAATCTTCATCACTTTCTCCATCTTCACTTTCATCAGAGATCGAATCTTTTGTATCCTTCTTCCAACTTCCATCACCCCTTCTTTCCTCTCCGGCCAACCTACATTTGATCACAGGGTCATATCCAACCATGATCTCTTCTGAATCACTCTGATCATCATCATCATCATCTTCAAGTTCCATCCTCCTGAACCTCACTCTACCCTTAGTTTCCAGACATCTCGTTTTCTTCTTACTTTTGGAGTTTGGATTCATCTTTATGGTTGTTTCTGCTTGTCTTCTCTCTATTATTCGTTCATCTTCATCTCTGATGCAATAATCACCCTCCTGAATGATCACTTTAGACTATGTAGCTTATGTTTCCCTCCCTTTTTTAATTTTTATTAATTAACCAATTAATTATTTAATCAATTAATCAATACATTTATTTATTTTATTAATTTATTAACTTATTTATTTATTTTTATTTTATTTTATTTTACCAAATTATTGATTAGTGGCAATCTTACCACATCCGATCAGGAAAAGTAAAGGAAAGTAGTCAACTTCAGAGCAATCCAAAAAAGAAAGACCTGTAATCCAGCAACACTACAGCACTCACAAACCAATTGCTTAATAAGCACCCAATTACCTTAATTTTACAGAATAATGTCAGTGCTGGATTTCCAACACAACTCTAATCAAACCAACTCATGCACAAAAAACTCCAATGTGCAATTCTTAATTACATCAATCAGTCTGTTGCCAAGTCCCTGTCAAATTGTCACAACATGAAATATGCTAGGCACACACAATATCCTGTATGGGAAGGTACGTTTTGTGAACAGAACAGTACTGGCCTTGATTGGACTGGATCCAGGGCAGCACACACTGTCGCGTGACGCACTGGTCAGCACCTCCTCTCTCTCTCTCTCCTCCTCCTTCTCGTCTCTCACATCACAGGAGAACAAAGAACACAAGACAATAATTTAGTATTTTATGCATTCACTGGGTTATTTCAACCATACAATACCCTTTTAGACATACCTATGTTCACATTCGCGCTAAGAAATAAGCAAACAGCTTAACTCAGGAATATTATAAATAGCTCAATAACATTTTATTTTATTTATTTATTTAATTATTTTTATTTTTAATCCGTCAACATATCTCTCATTTATAAATTCAATAGATCTCAATCAAATAGTTTAATCGTTAAGCAACAGCCGATTTAACAAACAGAATACTTTATTAGTGTGTAAGTCTCCCCCTCCTTCTCTGTCTGCATGTCACAGCAGCTCAGTGCAGGCAGGGAAGTGGCATATTTGCTCTACGTAACTCTAAACTCATAAAATCCCACACATGCGCAGTTCATTCACCAGTGCGATTTCAGAGTGAGAAGAGCTCCCCCAAGCAGCTCTCTCCAAGCTAAACAACAGAAAGTAGACAGACCAGCTGTCCCTCTGTTATTTCCCCCAACACAGACAAACAGTAACACTTAACAAAACTCCCAAACCAACACAGAACATAGAACACAAATCCTACTTCGAAGTTTCTTATCTTTACTTATCCTAATCTGCAGATTTATAGTTATTTTCTTATCCATTACAAAACATCTCTATACACTCTTAAAATCCTCCCTGTAGGTTCATAGTCTTTTAACAGTTATTAAACATTCTCTTTTTATAGAGACTCATAAGATTTTAACCTTAACTTCCTCCCAGGGGGCTCATATATAGTTAACAATTATTAACGTTCTCGCTAATGGAGACTCATAAGATTTTAACCTTAACTAACATATTTCCTTACAAAAAACTAAAACCCCTGTTGTCATAGCCTTAGTCGACACACAGCAGAGACCTCCCCTTTTTTTTTCACACACGCACAGGCTCTCTTTTCTCACACACACACAATTCAAGAGGAATGTATCCGTTCCTACGGTCCTCTAAAGCATGCTACCGTCGTTCCTTATTTCTCATTGTTCCTACATTTCTGCTTATTCCGCAGTTTGCAGATATTCAATGAGAGGTTACATCGAACATATACCTCGTCAACTATAAGTCAAGGGGTAACTTACAACCGAATGTATCTACCACAAACTCCAATTCCCAGAACTGACCTTAAAAATCAACCTAGTGAGTTTTCAGGTTTTCGGCCCATCCTAATGATCGCCTCATTTGAGGGCTTCCGTAGATCAACAGCGTCCTAATTAGTATACATTTTCCCTTAGTTCCTGGCCTTATTCCTTCATTCTATTCCTTTTTCCTTTAATTTTATTCAAGCCAAATATCCCTGTGCCCAGTGTTATCAATTCCTATAGACACTCCCCCCTGTTTGCATTATTTTCAACGCAAACACATTTAGAAATTTAGAACGGATTCTCATCACACAGCAAATAACAGCAAAGCGCACACGCAAGTTCTTAACGGTGCAGTCATTCAATGCACACACACGGACACACGAACAGACCAGTGCCAAAGTGGTGAGAAAACTCACCCTTATCTGTCGGACTCTGGAGCGAGAGTCAGCTCGGCGCCCATGATGCAACGTTGAAACAGACGCAACACGTCCAAAATTCCTCGTCGCCATTAATGTAGTGTCGAGATAACGATGCTGAGATGCTGTGATGACAAGAAATCCGCTGACACTGTCCTTGATTATAATAGTTTATTACATCAAAGATTTCAGCGTCAATTTACAGATTTCTGCAGACATCTGGAGAACAACTGACCCAATCTCTAATATGTTGTCCCTCCCCGTCCTTTGTTTCAACCATGGTATTTATAATATGTAACCTGATATGGGTGGTTTTCCCATAAACCAATCCCTGGCCATCACATAACAGACTTCCTCTGTTTTAGGGGGCCCCTATAGTAATGCTTTCCAGATGCTTCCGCAAGCTGAGTCAACTTCCTCTAACACACCATTTGCAAACGTCAGCAAAGTCATAAACTGTTTAGACACTACAAGATCACAATGGTGACTTAGATGTCTCTGCATGATACACAGAGTCAAGACCCTTCAGTGTAGAGCTTGAGGCTTGCACATACATAGTATCCCCATTTTCCAACACAGAGAGAAAAGTACAATGATTCAACTCTTATCGGGCGGCAAAGGAAAAAAATATGTTGTCATTGCTTCCATTGTACTTTTGGGACAATGCTATTAGTTCCAGTGTACTTTTGGGACTATGCTATTGGTTTCATTTTATGTATTTGGACTGTGCATGCTGTTTGTCCTCCTGTCCAGGGGGTGGAGCTGAAGAGCACCAGGCTGCTGATCAGGTACCCAGACCACTGGATGCAGAGAACCCCTCCCTCTCCTCAGAGGACCAAACCTATAGGCCTCAACACCTCCTCAGCCTCCCAGTACGCCTCCACAGGGTAAGGACATCTGTCTGTCTGTCAAAACATCAACTATCATTTATAAACATATATAAGCACTTATAATGGGTTAATTATGAGTTATTATTAAATGTTACCAATCAACTCATATCAACTTTTGAAATGTACAAAAGGACAGACAAATGACGGAAGGAGCACAGGCAGGTGCTTCTGTTTTCATACTGTTTGTGTGTGTGTGTCTCTCTCTCCCTCCCAGGCCCAGGAGGATGGCTCCCATCAATGGTGATGAGTGTTTCTTCTGGGGGATATTATTTTTTAGACCAGATGGAAGAGTGCCTCCTATATGGATTTCTTTTAAGAAGGTCATACCAAGGATAATTTAGCTATTTGATTTTGAATCTTAAGAAACCTTATCTCTGAGAGATATAACAAAGATCAGGATTTTGTAATTAGATTTTTACATGTATTTCAGCCCGTATTTTTGGCACTGAACAGTCTGCATACTGTATATACTTCCATATTTTCTTTCAACTGGTACTGGGACCTTCAGACGTGTCTTGCGAGGCCTGTGGGCTTCCTAGAGCAAAACAACCGACACATACGTGTTTGTGAGTCTCACCTTTCCATATATTAGCCCAAACTGTTCGAATGCTACAGACAGAAGTTGGCAGATCGACTGTACCGACTTCAGACGAGTAGAGTAACATTTTGTGAGAAGACCGATTTTTGGGATGTCTCATGGTCTGACAAACACCGCTCTAGCTCTGTCACCTTTCACCGCAGATGCAGAAGTGCGACGTAGGCGGACGCGGTGGATTGAGACGCATTAAATGCAAAAACCAGATATCTCTAGCTTCAACTGACAGATTTGTATGGGGATCTTTCTATTATACTAATTTCATTTATGTTAACATGGTTCTGTATTAAAGAAAAGTAGAAATGGGGGACATTTTGTCCATTTTAGAAATGTAGGGCTCACTCTAATACAGTAACCTCCCTTCTCTGACATGCTGTTCTGGTCCTCATGCATGTTATTGACTTAAAGAGGAAGGAAAGGACAGTTCTGCATCAGATACTTGTGTCTTGACTACTTTAAATATGTGTCAACCACGAAACTGACAGTTACTAGCAGTCTCCACACTACCAGTAAGTTGACTCACTGTACAGGACCTCTCTCCTTCATTTCACTTTGTAAGTATTGACAATATCTTGAAATAGAGTTTTTAGTTATCTGTTTTTAGTCATAAGTCATATTCTTGAGGGTAATGTATCATTTTACTTCTTGTTATGTTTTGATCTGTGTTTTGGTTGTTACATCAGGGCCAGTATTCATAAAGTGTCTCAGTGTAGGAGTGTGGATCTACATAGGGATGAGATGATTAACCAGGGTATAAAAGACACGCAAACAAACATTTGAATCTCTGCTCAGTGTGTGTGCGTGTATGGACCCGTGTGTTTGTGTGAATGACACAGTGGATTTAGCTGAGGGCCCTTTAGGACCAGACTGATAGGGAGTAGGGTTGACATCTATACTGTGTAGGAACAAAAATTTTAACACTGCAGTATGTGTGTTTGTGGGTGTGTGTGTGCGCCCACCCGTGTGTGTGTGTGTGCGGGGGATTTGTACATTACTAGACATGACCGCCTTGTTGACCTGATATCCAGCGAGTTCAGATAAGTAGTCTCAGCAACAGCACATATGCATAAACATTCTTGTTTAAGGGGAAGCTGGTTTGAGGTTGATGATGATGTGTTTTCCTGTGTGCCAAATATGGCAGATATTGTTGTTGTGGGGGGAGGCTAGGGGGAGGTGCTTATTTTCAAAGTGGGCTGCTCATTTGACGGCTACATGGAGCAGGCCTTTGCAGAGAAGCTGCCTCGGGTGGAGGTGCAAGCTGGTGGCGCTGATATTTGTCAGTCTTGGCCACTCACACAGGCTTGCAGAGTGTGGCCTCCAGATTGCGGGCCTGACAATAACTAGGGCAAAGCAATTGGCTAGGTACTGCTCTGTTTCAGCGGTCGTGGGCAGCCTAGCTGTTTAGAGAAGTAGGTTATTTCTGTACCCTTGAGAGCCATGCATACAGGGACCTTTGAAATGTTCAATTTGATTAGTGGATTCAAATAAAGTATTTAAAATGTGTGTGACACAGTGGATTTAGCTGAGGGCCCTTTAGGACCAGACTGATAGGGAGTAGGGTTGACATCTATACCAAATAAAATACAGTTTTATTTGCCACATGCGCAGAATACAACAGGTGTAGACCTTACAGTGAAATGCTTACTTATAATCCCTTAACCAACAATGCAGTTTTAAGAAAAGAAAAAAAGTGTTAAGTAAAAAATAGATAAGTAAAAAATAAAAATAGCAAATAATTAATGAGCAGCAGTAAATTAAAATAACAGTAGGGAGGATATATACAGGGGGTACCGGAAGAAAGTCAATGTGCAGGGGCACCGGTTAGTTGAGGTAATTGAGGTAATATGTTCATGTGGGTAGAGTTAAAGTGACTATGCATAGATAATAAACAGAGTAGCAGCTGCGTAAAAGAGGGGGTGGGGGGGGGGGGGGGGGGGGGCAATGCAAATAGTCCGGGTAGCCATGATTAGCTGTTCAGGAGTCTTAAGGCTTGGGAGTAGAAGCTGTTTAGAAGCCTCTTGGACCTAGACTTGGCGCTCCGGTACCGCTTGCCGTGCGGTAGCAGAGAGAACAGTCTATGACTAGGGTGGCTGGAGGCTTTGACAATTTTTAGAGCCTTCCTCTGACACCGCCTGGTATAGAGGTCCTGGATGGCAGGAAGCTTGGCCCCAGTGATGTACTGGGCCGTATGCATTACCCTCTGTAGTGCCTTGCGATCGGAGGCCGAGCAGTTGCCATACCAGGTGGTGATGCAACCAGTCAGGATGCTCTCGATGGTGCAGCTGTATAACTTTTTGAGGATCTGAGGACCCATGCCAAATCTTTTCAGTCTCCTGAGGAGGAATAGGCTTTGTCGTGCCATCTTCACGACTGTCTTGGTGTGTTTGGACCATGATAGTTTGTTGGTGATGTGGACACCAAGGAACTTGAAGCTCTCAACCTGTTCCACTATAGCCCCGTCAATGAGAATGGGGGCGTGTTCAGTCCTCTTTTTTTTCCTGTAGTCCACAATCATCTCCTTTGTCTTGATCACGTTGAGGGAGAGGTTGTTGTCCTGGCACCACACGGCCAGGTCTCTGACCTCCTCCCTATAGGCTATCTCATCGTTGTCGGTGATCAGGCCTACCACTGTTGTGTCGTCTGCAAACTTTATGATGGTGTTGGAGTCGTGCCTGGCCATGCAGTAATCGGTGAACAGGGAGTACAGTAGGGGACTGAGCATGCACACCTGAGGGGCCCCCGTGTTGAGGATCAGCATGGCAAATGTGTTGTTACCTACCCTTACCACCTGGGGGCGGCCCGTCAGGAAGTCCAGGATCCAGTTGCAGAGGGAGCTGTTTAGTCCCAGGGTCCTTAGCTTAGTGATGAGCTTTGAGGGCACTATGGTGTTGAACGCTGAGCTGTAATCAATGAATAGCATTCTCACGTAGATGTTCCTATTGTCCAGGTGGGAAAGGGCAGTGTGGAGCGCAATAGAGATTGCATCACTGTGGATCTGTTGAGGCAGTATGCAAATTGGAGTGGGTCTAGGGTTTCTGGGATAATGGTGTTGATGTGAGCCATGACCAGCCTTTCAAAGCACTTCATGGCTACAGATGTGAGTGCTATGGGTCGGTAGTCATTTAGGCAGGTTATCTTAGAGTTCTTGGGCACAGGGACTATAGTGGTCTGCTTGAAACATGTTGGTATTACAGGCTCAGTCAGGGACATGTTGAAAATGTCAGTGAAGACACTTGCCAGTTGGTCAGCGCATGCTCGGAGTACACGTCCTGGAAATCCATCTGGCCCTGAGGCCTTGTGAATGTTGACCTGCTTAAACTCACATAATCTACGGAGAGTGTGATCACATAGTAATCAGGAACAGCTGATGCTCTCATGCATGCTTCAGTGTTGCTTGCCTCGAAGCGAGCATAGAAGTGATTTAGCTTGTCTGGTAGGCTTGTGTCACTGTGCAGCTCGCGGCTGTGCTTCCCTTTGTAGTCTGTAATAGTTTTCAAGCCCTGCCACATCCAACGAGCGTCAGAGGCGGTGTAGTACGATTCAATCTTAGTCCTGTATTGACTCTTTGCCTGTTTGATGGTTCGTCGGAGGGCATAGCGGGATTTCTTATAAGCGTCCGGGTTAGAGTCCTGCTCCTTGAAAGCGGCAGCTCTACCCTTTAGCTCAGTGCGGATGTTGCCTGTAATCCATGGCTTCTGGTTGGGATATGTACTTACGGTCACTGTGGGGATGACGTCATCGATGCACTTATTGATGAAGCCAGTGACTGATGTGGTGTACTCCTCAATGCTATCGGTAGAATCCCGGAACATATTCCAGTCTGTGCTAGCAAAACAGTCCTGTAGCTTAGCATCTGCGTCATCTGACCACTTCCTTATTAACCGAGTCACTAGTGCTTCCTGCTTTAGTTTTTGCTTATAAGCAGGAATCAGGAGGATAGAGTTATGGTCAGATTTGCCAAATGGAGGGAGAGCTTTGTACGCATCGCTGTGTGTGGAGTAAAAGTGGTCTAGAGTTTTTTTCCCTCTGGTTGCACATTTAACATGCTGGTAGAAATTAGGTAAAACAGATTTAAGTTTCCCTGCATTAAAGTCCCCTGCCACTACGGGCGCTGCCTCTGGATGAGCGTTTTCCTGTTTACTTATGGTCTTATACAGCTCAATTGAGTGCAATCTTAGCGCCAGCATCGGTTTGTGGTGGTAAATAGACAGCTACGAAAAGTATAGATAAATAGTGTGGTCTACGGCTTATCATGTGATACTCTACCTCAGGCGAGCAAACCCTTGAGACATCCTTAGTATTTGATTTTGTGCACCAGCTATTTTTTACAAATATACACAGACTTGTCTTACCGGAGTCAGCCGTTCTATCCTGCCGATGTAGCGTATATCCCGCCAGCTGTATGTTATCCATGTCGTCGTTCAGCCACGGCTCTGTGAAACATAAGATATTAGAGTTTTAATGTCCCGTTGGTAGGATAATGTTGATCTTAGGTCGTCCAATTTATTTTCAAATGATTGAACATTGGCTAATAGGATTGATGGAAGAGGTAGTTTTCTCGCCCGCCGTCGGATCCTTACAAGGCACCCCGACCTACGTCCACGATATCTCCGTCTCTTTCTCATGCGAATGATGAGGATTTTGGCCTTGTCGGGTGTCTGTAGAATATCCTTCGCGTCTGACTCGTTGAAGAGTCGTAATGTGTAGGATGTGTATTTTAACTTTTCTACATCCATAACTACCAGCACTCTAGACATTGATACAGACTCCATGGACCTTCACTACATATGCTATATGTGTGTGTGTGTGTGTGTTTGTGTGTGTGTGCATGTGCTTGTGAATCACTTGCTGTTTAGCCTCACAGCTTGGGGATAAGAGATATCATTGAACCTGGTGGTCAATCTTTAGGCTGCTGTACAGCTTGATGGACCGTAGAGGTTTGAACATTTATCCTCCTATATTTGGGGTTCTGAGAATAAAACAGCTTCAGAACAATCAATGTAGAAATATGTGTTTACAGTACTACAGATCTGTTCAGTAAGTGAATGTTGTTGTTGGTGTTGTTGTTGATGTCTTTATTGCATCCATTAGGAAATTGTTTTTGCATCAGAGAGCATGTAATCTTAAATAGACAGATGTAGACAGACATGCAACACGTCACACACATTACATACATAGACTGCAATAGACTTACAGACAGACAGTATTCACATAGACAACCATATAGCACAATACAACACAACACAATATGAGCCTGGTTCATTTTCAGTAATGAGGCCCTGTACCCCATTTACAGTTTATACTTCAATGTATCAGGTGTAGTTATTCACCAGCTATAGAGTGAGTTGTTGTTTATGTTTCTAAGACTGCAGGGTGGGAGATGCAACAATGGCCTTGAGAACAGCAGGAAGTGTGTTGGTGGTCTTTCTCTGGTCTGTAGCAGGTATGGTCTCATTCTTATCTTTTAGTTGATCTGTTTAACAATCTACAGACATTTCTAAAAGGATAAGAATCATAATGTTATTCTGGTGTGTTCTGTTAGGCGTCTCCACTTCACTTAAATAGTTATCTTTTACACCTCACTGAGTGATGCTTATCTGTGGTTTCCATTCACACTCAACTCTACTCTAAGTGTGAGCTAATAGGCCTTGGCTTAATTCTGATACCATTGTGTTGTGTGACTGTGTTTCAGTGGTACTGGGTCAGTATGGCTGGAGTGTGACATACACCACTCAGAGTATCTGTACCTTGAAGGGGTCAACAGTGCAGCTGTCCTGCTCTTACACATATCCCAGTTGGTATAATGTCATAAAAACCTTCTGGTTCACTAAAATGTATGCTGTGGATAATTATGTGAGTCTGAGTGATGACCTAGACTATAAAGGACGTGTGAAGTACCATAGAGACACAAATGGCCACACCCTGACTATCACATACCTGAGAGAGAGTGACTCAGCTATGTACATGTTCAGATTGATAACAGATCAGAACGGAGGGAAATATACTGGCTATCCTGGAGTCACTCTGTCTGTCACAGGTACAGTTACATTCAATAAAGCTAAACTGTTGAATTCCATTTAGTTCAGGAAAATTGTCTTTGTTTGTATTTATGAAATACAAATAATATGATACTATGTCTATATAGCAATTGTCATGTCTTTATTGATCTGTTTGAGAATGTATTGCATCATGTGATGACACTAGACAACAGGTGATTCAGGTTTATGTTGTCTACTCCAGACCTGCAGGTGAAGGTGACTCCTTATTCACAGACTACAACATGGAAGACACTGACCTGTAGCACCACCAGTTGTCCTCTGACTGGTAACCCCACCTACATCTGGTACAAGAACGGACAGATAGTAACTGACAACACTTCCCCCTATTCAGTCTATCCTGATGCTGCAGACAGCTACTCCTGTGCTGTAAAAGGCCGTGAGGCTCTCCACTCTCCTGCAGTGTGTGAGTACAGTACAATAGTACAGTATTCTACTCAGCAAGTATCATGCACTCAGGCAAAAGAGACAGTTCTTACTTTATCAATCATTACAGAACAAAAAGGCTTTTGTTACTCATCGTCTATATTACTTTAAATTATTATGATTATAATTAAGTATTGTGACATTAACACTTCCGGACATTCATATTTTCTATCAGATAAACCAAAGAACACCTCAGTGTCAGTCAGTCCCTCTGGTGAAATAGTGGAGGGCAGTTCAGTGACTCTGACCTGCAGCAGTGATGCGAACCCACCTGTGCAGAGTAACGCCTGGTGGTACAAGAAGAATGGAGGTGGCTACCAGAGTATGACAGGACCACAGCATGTCTTCAATCAAATCCAGTCATCTGACACTGGAGAGTACTACTGTGAGGTCCAGAATGAGATGGGGACAGGCTGGTCTAGGACCATCAACATGGATGTGAAGTGTGAGTAAAGTACAGCTCAGTGTCTGAATGCTAAGGTAGCAAAACAATAGTAATTAAATGAAGTAGTCCTAAAGCACAGCATCTCCAAATGTGTATTTGTTAACGTTTTGTGTAAGTTATAGTTTTAGATAGTTCTCTGACTTAACAGATCATTAATTTTTGACATGACATGTCATTTATAAATATACTACTGTCGTAAATATACTACTGTCCTAACCCTCTGACAAATTCTCCTTTACCAGATGGCCCAAAAAGCACCTCAATGTCAGTCAGTCACTCTGGTGAAATAGTGGAGGGCAGTTCAGTGACTCTGACCTGCAGCAGTGATGCCAACCCACCTGTGGACAAATACACCTGGTACAAGAAGAATGGAGCTTCACTGACAGGATCTGAAAAGACATACAATTTCACAACCATCAGCTCTGAGGACAGTGGAGAATACTACTGTGAGGCTGACAATAAATATGGACGCCTCAACTCTTCTTATGTGTCTGTGGACGTTCAGTGTTAGTACACCTAACCTCATCTTTTGATCAGAGGATCACATTTGAATTAATATTTCAATCACAAGTCTAAGTTTCACGATGCTCCTCATGTAAAACACTATTTAAAATACTGTTGTTACATATTGTTCACCAGATGGCCCAAAGAACACCTCAGTGTCAGTCAGTCCCTCTGGTGAAATAGTGGAGGGCAGTGCAGTGACTCTGACCTGCAGCAGTGATGCCAACCCACCTGTGGACAAATACACCTGGTACTTTCAAAATAAGACTTTTCTAAATGCATTTGGAAAGATCTACAACATAAGTAACTTCAAGTCTAAGGACAATGGACATTACCACTGTGAGGCCTGGAATGGAAGAGGGTCTAGGAACTCTACAGTTCTGATGATAACTTTACCAGGTGAATTTTCACCTTCAATATTTCAATACAAAATTACATTTCAAGCTCATTTTAGTAATTATACGTTGGCATATCCTACTTAGTTTTTAAAAATTATGTATACGTTGAGATTAGATCACTTAACAAATATTTTCAGTTTATAACATGCAGTACTCACATCATCCATATTTTCATTTAGGGAAACAAACCTCAGTTATGACTGCAGCTGTAGGAATCATAGTTGTTGTTCTGGTTCTCATCCTCTGTCTCTCTGGCTTCATGTGGTTCAGGTGAGTGATCTTTTAAATATTATTTCACTCTAACACTTTTTTAATAACTTAATTCGTTAATTAATTAATTCATTCATTCAAGAATAAATTAATTCATTAATGTGCAAACCAGGAAGAAGGCCTCCAAATCCACCTCTGACACAAGAGACACATCAGAGAATGTACAGGTGAGTCTGTTAGAATCAGATTATTTGTATTGCTTTGTGGAACATTTCTACTCCTCATGTTGTCTGTCCTCTCACCCCATCAGGGAGACTCTAGTCCAGTGTATGACAACGTCTCAGGCATGGTCATGACCCCTACTGCAGCACAAAGAGCGGACACAGACTATCAAGATGACGTTCACTACGCCAGCGTCCACTTCTCTCGCTCCAAAAAGCAGGAAGTGCCTCTGTACTCCACCGACCAGCTGCCTCAACCCCAGAAACAGGACGAGGATGTCCAGTACGATGCTGTGAAATTCAACAGCCCCAGTGCTGCCACCCGGTGAGCAAATTCTGCCATTAAAATAACATGGAGCCAATACTAGAACATTGTGAATACACCACATTAAAGGAGAAGTTTGCTTTTTTACAACCAAATTTATATTTCTGATGTAAATGGCATGTTATAGAAGGGTCTAGACACCTTTTTTTGCGATTTCACTTGTTTTTGAGAAACTTACCCAACCAGCAATTAACTTCCTCATCCTTGTTGTGCATTACGGAGGCTCTGAAATAACATGAACAAATGCTCTAAAAACACCCAAATACGTCCTTTTAGAAACTGAAATGCTCTCAGTATAGTGATGCAGGTCTTTAGATTTTGCAGTTGTACACATGAAATTGTGTCATTCCAAAGTTTATCCACAACATTAAATTCAAATTTGCGTGACAGTTTCCCCTGTCCAACTGTTCCATTCTCAGTGTAGCCTGCTGCTAGAATGGACCAGAGGCATCAATCGAGTCGCAACAACATGGAACATAACGTGAGGATAAAGTTCGGAATGACACAATTTCATATGTACAAAATTTAAAGACATGCATCACTATAGACTACTTATAGGTTTTGTTTCTTAGAGGATATTTTGGGGTGTTTTTGGAGCCCACTTACTGCACAACAAGGATGAGGAAGTGAATCGCTGCTTGGGGATAGTTTCTCAAAAATAAGGGAGATCGCAAAAAAATTGCCAATTACATACATTTTTTAAAATATTTGGTAGTAATTCAGGTAATTCATATCCTGCTGCTTATTGGAGAAGACCATGAGGTCATCAATAAGCAGAACAGTTGAGCCCTAGTAACTACTCATTGTTTACATGGGATTTCCTTACACTACGAACCCAACAATGGACATCTCAACACAATTAATATGACATGTCTATAATGAGAGAGTGATGGTTTTGAGGAACTGTTCAAACTGCATTCCAAATGGAACCCTGTTCCCTATTTAGTGCACTACTATGGACCAGAGCCATTTAGGCCCTAGTGCACTATAAAGAGTATAAGATGGGGGTTTTTGGAAAGCAGATTCTGTTTCATTTCTGTTTCTCTCTCTTCAGACGAGCAGCAGCACAAGCAGCTGAGGAGGACTCCTCTGTGATCTACAGTACAGTCAACAAACCCAGAACCAAGAAGACCTGAACACAACAAACCCAGAACCAAGAAGACCTGAACACAACAAACCCAGAACCAAGAAGACCTGAACACAACAAGTTTGACAAAAACCCCTGTATATCTGGAGCTGTAGTCCAACTAAGTGATATAATAATATATCATAAGATATGCAATTTAGAAAACGCTTTTATCAAAAGCGACATACAATTATGAGGGAATACATTTTTCGTGCCGGTGGCCCCATTGGGAATCGAACCCATGCACCGTGCTCTACCAACAGATTACTCTATTCAAACTTAGTTGGAGTGTTTATCGAGGGTCAGTCTTGTCTTTTAAACAATGCTGAATAAGAGGGGGTACCTTGTAAATATTTTCTAAGTTACATCTTTTAAGTAATATCAAAAAAGATATGTTACAGCAAACCCAGAATCTGAACACAAGAACTTTGACAATAATGTTGCTTTGTATTTCTTAAGTAGCTTTGATGTCCAGTTATATTTTACTAACTATATACAGTACCAGTCGAAAGTTTGGACACACCTACTCATTCAAGGGTTTTTCTTTATTTTTACATTGTAGAATAATAGTGAAGACATCAAAACTATGAAATAACATATTTGGAATAATGCAGTAACCAAAAAAGTGTTAAACAAATCAAAATATATTTTATCTTTTAGATTCTTCAAAGTAGCCACCCTTTGCCTTGATGACAGGTTTGCACACTCTTGGCATTCTCTCAACCAGCTTCATGAGGAATGCTTTTCCAACAGTCCTGAAGGAGTTCCCACGTATGCTGGGCACTTGTTTTGGTACCCTTCCCCAGATCTGTGCCTCGACACAATCCTGTCTCAGAGCTCTACGGACAATTCCTTCGACCTCATGGCTTGGGGTTTGCTCTGACATGCACTGCCAACTGTGGGACCTTATATAGACAGGTGTATGCCTTTCCAAATCATGTCCAATCAATTGAATTTACCACAGGTGGACTCCAATCAAGTTGTAAAATACGGTATTTCAGTTTTTTATTTGTAATACATTTGCTTAAAACCTCTTTTCGCTTTGTCATTATGGGGTATTGTGTGTAGATTACTGAGGAAATTGTTTTATTTAATCAATTTTAGAATAAGGCTGTAACGTAACAAAATGTGGAAAAAGTCAAGGGGTCTGAATACTTTCCGAATGCACTGTATATATATATTTTATGTTATGTATATATATTTTTAATAATCAAACTTCTGAGATTTTATTTGAAGGCTAAGAACATTACATTTCTTCTATACTGTTTCTGTTCTATTCTATTGTGATATAAAGTACTGTAAGATGATACACACAATATACGTTTGCTTGATATTTTCATTTACATTTTTTATTCGTTTTATGACAGTTATGGTAAAATTGCCTCAATGTCCTGATGCAACTACTTGATGCAACATTTCTTATCCCTTTTATAAACATTTAAATAAAATAAACTGAAGTGTGTAGTGTGAGAAAAAACATTTCAGCAACTTTTAAGATTAAACTTAATTGTCATTGTTTTTACCTTATAACAGTATCTTCAGTGGAGAGAAAATGGAAAGCTTTCAAAATCACACCTCTTGTACCGTACAGTACACACAGTAACTACAAATAATACATTTACATTGGTTTGTAGAGCAATAGTGGTTTATTCACCTTCATCATCATCATGTCTGTATAAAATATACACAGACACTTTCAGAAGGAGCAATGTCCAGCACCTAGACACACAACCAGTTACATGAAATATTATGCATTGTCATTTTTAACACACACCATAACATTATACTCCCATTTCTACTTCAACATATAGTGAAATACACATATAAATAATAGCCTAAATGCAGGTTAATTTTGCTGGGGGCCAATGAGGAGATTCGGGATCTTTCCCCCACGCCATCTTTACCCCACGTGTTTCCATGGCATTTCGATTGTCTTGGTCGAGTTCCATTTACCTCATTATATTATCTATAGGACACAATATGGATGTTTTGAGTGTTGAGGGTAATTCCGTCAGCCAGGGGATTTCATTCCGGAACACAGAGATGGATCATTCCGGAATGTTCAACGATTAATAATTACACTCACAGTTAAAAAGTTCAGACCAAGTAGTGAGATTATTGCTTGATTTTAGCCTTTTGTCCTTTGAAAAATAACAGTCCACCATTTTGTCCAACTAGCAGTTAGTGAATAGAATACATCATTGTTTAGTGAGAATGTGATGTAATATAGAATGAGTGCTATGGTCTCCAACATGGCATGGCTCTTTACCCCCTAACTGTTGTCTGACCTTCCCAGGTAAGGGTGTCTCTTTTGGGGGACAGAGAGGAGCTAGGCCTAGGGGTGGATGGGAGGGTGGAGATCCCAAGGAGAGGTACCTTATCCCCCCATGACAGCCCCAATGAGTCTGTGTTTGGAGATAGAGTGGAGCTAGGGGTGGAGGCTGTGGGGGTAAATATGAGCACACAGTCCCTTAGCCCACATCCACAGGAAGTGTCACTAAATGACGTTGTCAAACAGATGCATGGACAGCATGATGTTCTCATCCTGGACGGGAGGCAGAAAGGGACAAAAAGCACAACGGGTTAGAAGAAGCTGGAGAAAAGGTTTAAATTTAGGTAAATCAGCTTTTTTTGTTTAAATGACATGAATGAGATTGGTGGGTTTTATCCCAAATCTAATCATGGCATGGGTGTGTTCAATGACAGACATGTATTTGTTTGAAACCTATCACTAGATTATTTCATTTCAGAGAGACAATCACATGTTGCAAAACGAGATACTGTATATCCCCCTCACTCTCAGAGAAAAAAAGTAGCACTGCAAGGTTTTAAACAGTCAAATGTGACAAATAATTAAATGTTAGATGTTAGTAAAAAGAACCGTACACATGTTACATTTGTGACATCAATATTTTTATAAATATATATTTAAAAATGAATCAATACAGTAATATGAGATCTGGGCTCTGGTCAAAAGTAGAGCACTTTATAGGGAATAGGGTGCCATTTGGAAGGAGGTCTAACTAACCAAACACTATAGCATGAGGCTAGATTTATGATGGGTTGAATTTATACACTACATAGCCAAAAGTATGTGGACATTCCTTCAAATGAGTGGATTCTGCTATTTCAGCCACATCCTTGCTGACAGGTGTATATGTTTGAGCACACAGCCATGCAACCTCCATGGACAAACATTGGAAGTGGAATGGACAGTATTGAAGAGCTCAGTGACTTTCAACGTGGCACTGTCACAGCATGCCACCTTTCCAACAAGTCAGTTCATCAAATTTCTGCCATGCTAGAGCTGCCCTGGTCAACTGTAAGTCCTGTTATTGTGAAGTGTAAACGTCTAGGAGCAGCAATGGCTCAGCTGTGAAGTGGTAGGCCACACAAGTTCACAGAACGGGACCGCCGAGTGCAGAAGCGCGTAGCACATAAACATAATCTGTCCTCGGTTGCAACACTCACTACTGAGTTCCAAACTGCCTCTGGAAGCAACGTCAGAACAAGAACTGTTAGTCGGGAGCTTCATGAAATGGGTTTCCATGGCCGAGCAGCCTCACACAAGCCTAAGATCACCATGCGCAATGGCAATTTTTGGCTGGAGCGGTGTAAAGATCGGCGCCATTGGACTCTGGAGCAGTGGAAACGACTTCTCTGGAGTGATGAATCACGCTTCACCATCCGGCAGTCTGACAGACGAATCTGGGCTTGGCGGATGCCAGGAAAACGCTACCTGCCCGAATGCATTGTGCCAATTGTAAATGATCTGGGGCTGTTTTTCATGGTTCGGGCTAGGATTACAGCATGCAATTACATTCTAGATTATTCTGTGCTTCCAACTTCGTAGCAATAGTTTAGGGAAGGCCCTTTCCTGTTTCATTATGACAATGCCCCCATGCACAAAGCGAGGTCCATACAGAAATGGTTTGTCGAGATCGGTGTGGAAGAATTTGACTAGCCTGCACAGAGCCCTGACCTCAACCCTATCGAACACCTTTGGAATGAATTGGAACGCCGAATGCAAGCAAGGCATAATCGCCCAACATCAGTGTCCGACCTCACTAATGCTCTTGTGGCTGAATGGAAGCAAGTCCAAGCAGCAATTTTCCAACATCTAGTGGAAAGCCTTCACAGAAGATTGGAGGCTGTTATAGCAGCAAAGGTGGTACCAATTCCATATTAATGCCAATGATTTTGGAATGAGATTTTCGATGAGCAGGTGTCCACATACTTATTGTAGATGGAGTTCATGATATCAGTCATCTCCTGGAACACAATTATGGGGTATTGTATGTAGATTGATGAGGAAAACACACAGACAAACACATGCACACACACTCGCCCGCACACACACTCACACACGCATGAACAAACACAAACACACACACACAAAGTCATACCAGGCCCATAGGGCTCTGGTCAAAAGTAGTGCACTTTATAGGGATTAGGGTGCTATTTGGGACACATTCAGTGTAAATGCATGTGACAGTGGCATGTTGTACTCCTACAGACAAGTACAGATGTAGGATCTTAATTTGAGCCAGTTTGCTATAGCAGGGAAATGATCCTACAGCAACAGGAAATGTACAGTATTTGTATGCTTACAGTGCTTTCGGAAAGTATTCAGACCCCTTGACTTTTTCCACATTTTGTTACGTTACAGCCTTATTCTAAAATTGATTAAATATAATAAGGCTATCATGTGCCTTTTACTGAGGAGTGGCTTCCGTCTGGCCACTCTACCATAAAAGTATTGGTGGAGTGCTGCAGAGATGGTTGTCCTTCTGGAAGGTTCTCCCATCTCCCCAGAGGAACTCTTGAGCTCTGTCAGAGTGACCATCGGGTTCATGGTCACCTCCCTGACCAAGGCTCTTCTCCCCCGATTGTTGGCTCTTCTCACCCGATTGCTCAGTTTGGCCCCACGATTACTCTTGGTGGTTCCAAACTTCTTCCATTCAAGAATGATGGAGGGTCTGAATCAGTGGCGGCTCCTGAAAAAATTCTCAGGGGGGGCAATTTTTCTGATGATTTAGGTGACCTACACACATTTTAAAAAAGATATGTCCAGCAACAACATGAAGACAGGGGCAGCATATAGGTCAATACTGATATACACATTACTTGCTTCAAAAAGGCCTCATGGTTGAATTGGAAATATGTGCACCTGAGCAAGCAGGAGCTTTTGATAGAGGCTACTGAAAACATTGATGCAAGTTATTGGTAATAAGAAATTTTTATAGACTTCCATATTCTGCCCTCTTGTATAGATTTGTGAAAATGAACAGTGATAGACATTTTGCCTGAAAACAGAATTTGAAAATAATTTCTAGAAAAGGTAAACACAGCTATCTGTATGGCTTTGTAAATATGAACAACCATATTCTGGCCAATTGTATAGATTTGTAAAAAAAATTGTTTACTTAAAAAAAAATGAAAAATAACTATTTTAAACAACATCAACTGTGAACTGATTTGGGCGTGTGTGTGTTAAAGAGACAGACAGGGAGGGACAAAGAGAGAGAGAGGCTACATTACTTGTACTGAAACTGTTCTCTTCTCTCTTTCAATGCAGCAAAGCGGTCAATGACTTTCTCATTGAAATCAAGCATGCTGAGGACTAGTTTACTAGTTACTTTTTAGCTTGCTGCATGATCAAATTCAGCTGATGCGCATAGCAATGCACGTAATGGCCTTTCTTGAAATGCTCACGCACCTTTTGCCTTCTCTCGCCTCATCACACTGGCTCCATCGTAAGCTTGCGCAATGAGTTTGACTTTCACGTCGTCGGCAAAAAAGACCGTTCAGTCTCTCCAAAAGCACACTGGCGATTGAGACTGAGGTTGATTCCGAGATGGGAAGGAACTCAAAAAAGCGCTCCTGCACTTTGTGGTTGTCTCTTTGATGTGAACTTCTTTCAAAGAGACAATCGAGTTGCACTGAACGCTATAGCCATCTTGATAGTAGTACGTGAATTGATTGATGCTGCTACCCGCTCTTTTCTTAGTTACGTTCATGGTTACGTTACGTATGACGAAAGCGCGTAAGTGCAAGCCCTCAGAAACCCATAGAGATTGTATTGAAAGCTCTGAAATTTGAAAAAAATAGATTTTACATGGGAGTCTATGACAGACTTCTGGGCGATTTTCAACCTGACTGAAATCGCCCCAAAAGGGGGGGGGGGCCATTTGAAGCACGACTTTAGCCTGATTGGACATTTAGTGGCAGTGTGGCACTGTGGCAGATCAGACGTCTAGATTACAACACTTATAACTACTGTTGCCGTGATATAATTGATTAGAAAAAAAATCCCTTCCTTTTCCCGTTTGGCAGTGCGTCGCCCATATCGCCCTATTGAACACACCGCCCCTGGTCTGAATACTAATGTAAATAAGGTATTTCTGTTTAAAAAAATATAGACATTTGCAAAATTTCTAAAAACCTGTTTTCGCTTTGTCATTATGCGGTATCATGTGTAGATTGATGTGAAAAAAATGTGTACTTAATCAATTTTAGAATAAGGCTGTAATTAAAGAAAATGTGGAAAAAGTCAACGTGTCTGAATACTTTCCCAAATGCACTGTATGCATGCTGCTCTAACAATGGCTGCTATAGTATAACATGTAAACACTTGGATATTCACACAGCAGGATTATATACTTATATGTACATCGCCAGAGAAAAAGAAAAATAACTCAAACACACTTTCAGCAACAATAATGACCGTAACACTTATTAGCATGAACAGGGTACATGCACAAATAATGATAGCATTAGCTGGTGATAGCAAACAACACTACAACTGATCTTACTTATCTACAAACACCTAGTGCAGGGCAGGTACTGTATAAACAACATTAGTTATCACACCAAATATCCCCCAGAGAAAATGCACAAACTTACATGCCAATTGACCCACACAACACTTGGGTTAGGAAACAGCATGTGAACAGTCCGACTTCTTTTTCTTTGAGGTTTATTGGCAGAATACACTCATAAAGTGTATTGCCGCCACCTACTGTACGGGGTATTATAAAATACCCCAAAAACAAAATATGTTTGGATGAACAAATTCATACTAATTACCAAAAACAAAAAAACACAAACCAAATTCACGTTACTATCCTGAATTTCAAACAAAAACTGTACTATTCAGATCCCTACACAGGCTCAGGAACCTGGGAGGGGGAACCTCTTCATTCAGTACTCCCTGTAACATTTCGACTGTAAAGTCCTGGAGATCCAGGAATCTAATTGTCGCCTTCACAATGATGTCTAGCTTCTTTGATTTTTTATTAGTTTGACTAGTGCAATTTATCACTTGCATTTTAAACACAAGAAAGTCCACCTTCTTCACTATTAGTCTGTCAGGATCCTGCATGGCATTCACTGCAGACTGTGAGACATCCACTACCATCTCCTCTCTACTCACTCCTTCAGCTATTTGCACTGCCTCCACATAGGAGACCTGCTGGATGGCTACTGTGACCTCCTTCATCCATACAGGGCACTCCGGGAACTCGGGAACGTGATTCCCATCACAATTATAACAACATGCTTCATCAGACTTTCCCACTACTACATATTTATTCCTTAGACAAATACTTGCCACGTGTCCAAACTTTGTACAATTGTAACACTTCTGTACATATGGTTTTTCCACTTTTTTTCCTGTCCTGATAGGCTTCGCTCCATCTTTCTGTCTATCATTCGATTCAAGCGACGTTCGTCTACCACTCCTGGAATGATATCCCTAAACCACACTGCCTCTATGTCCAACGAGACACCAGAGATTACATCTTTAACCGGTGCCCTATTCTGAACATCATAGCTTTCCACATCATACGTCGACATCTTGTTTGAGCCACAGAGCTTTCTCATTTTGTGCTTTTGACACATGAAATCAGCATCATACCACTCCTGGTCACTCTGACAGATTCCACTTCACCCAATTTGTCCTTCATCATCTTCCAGACAGCAAAAAAAAAACATATTTGCTGGTGAATCGTACTCCAACCATAACCAGCTGTTCATTTCCAACTTTAGTCCTTTTCACTTCACTCTTCTTCACCATCGTCCACTCATTCTCACCAACTGCACTCGCGACAAGAGAATCACACGATACTTCCGCTTCTGCCATTGCTCCTCCAATCACCCCCCGGACTCCCTCGCTCGTTGCTGTGAAAGATGCAAGAGTTTGTGTTCTCAAAGTAGCACCCATATTGTTCGCATTCCAGCACAGCTGTTGCTTCGCCAACTTTTTCTCCATTTCTGAACAGTCCGTCAGAACAACACTTTCTTCTTAATGCAATGGCATCATAGAGATATATAGAGGACTCATCTTTGTATCTGTGTCATTATAGAATCTGTGACAGCATGGGCAGCGCCATTGAGGCAATCTCCATTTTGGAGTAGTCTATTTTATTTTTCAAGATTGGCTGATCCCTTCTGATGACCCGGTTGGACATGGGCCAATAAAGCTGGAAGTCCCACCCAGTTGACTACATTAAAATGGCGCTGCCCATGCTAATTGGGCCTTTTGGCCACTAGAAGTATCAGACCTCAGGATAAGACACAGATGCAGACAGTTTGAAGTAACAAACGTTTTTTACAATAACAGGGGCAGGCAAGCAACAGGTCAAGGGCAGGCAGAGGTCAGTAATCCAGAGCAGAGTCCGAAAGGTACAGAACGGCAAGCAGGCTCAGGGTCAGGCAGAGGTCAGTAATCCAGGGCAGTGTCACAAGGTACAGAACGGCAGCCAGGCTCAGGGTCAGGGCAGGCAGAATGGTCAAAACTGGGAAAACTATAAAACCGGGACTAGAGCGAAAACTGGAGTATGGGAAAAACTCTGGTAGGCTTGACGAGACAAGACGAACTGGCAACAGACAAACAGAAAACACAAGTATATATGCACAGGGGATAATGGGGAAAATGGGCGACACCTGGAGGGGGGTGGAGACAAGCACAAGACAGGTGAAACAGATCAGGGTGTGACAAGAACCCTCTATCCTTCTCTATGCACGGCATGTAAACATGCACTAACTTGAGGTGATTGGTTAGCATGGGCGGGTGATTGACAGGCCTGAATGCCAATCAGATTGAAAGGGCTGGCCTTTTTTACACATGATATGAGGTATATAGGCAATTAAAGTCTTAGGTGACTACATGGGGAGCTATATCTCTGCAGATGATCCATATTGATACAGACACAAAACAATGATTTAGATTTATTAAGAACAAGTTTATTGACAAAGACATGACAAATTGGAAAAATTGAATAAACCACCTTTGGGCTATGATCAAAAATATGCCTCTGGGGACAGAATGACCCCAGTTGGTAGAATGACGGTTAAGAAATCATGTACAGCCCAGTCAACACGTTGTTTTGGATCTGTATTTAAAGAAAAGACTACATTGAAAATGGGCTGCATTTTGTCTCTTTAAATGTTTTTGGGCCCAAATGAATAAATGCAACTAGCTAGGTAGTCACATTTTATATTTAGATACACTACATCCTTTTTTTGACATGCTGTTGATTCATGTTGTTGTCTTAAATCCCTGACTAGGTTACTTTCAAAATGTGCCAATCAACCACAGAACTCACACTTCTTGTTTCTATGCACTGCTACACCAGTAAGTTGACTCACTGTACAAGACCTCTCCCCTTCACTCTGTAAGTACGCTATATTATATCGTTTTTATGTTATTGTTATTATTATTATTTTATGTTTTAGCCATAAATCACATGGTACGACTTATTGACTAATTTTACTTTTTGTTTTGTTTTGAGCTGTGTTTTGGTTGTTACATCAGGGCCTGTATTCATAAAGTGTCTCAGAGTAGGACCAGTCCTACCAGTCCATAGTAATTTTCTAAAAGCGAAACTGATCCTAGATCAGCACTTCTAGTCTACTCTGAGGCACTTTGTGCTGGTTATTCACCAGCTATAGAGTGAGTTGTTGTGTGTTTCTAAGACTGTAGGGTGGGAGATGCAACAATGGCTTTGAGAACAGCAGGAAGTGTGTTGGTGGTCTTTCTCTGGTCTGTGACAGGTATGGCCTCATTCATTACTGTTTTAGTAATGTTATCTTAATGTTATTCTAGTATGTTCAATGGCATCATATGTTAGGCACTTCAGGTTTTCTGAAATAGTTGTCTTTCACACCTCACTGAGTGATGCTTACAGTGGGGAAAAAAAGTATTTAGTCAGCCACCAATTGTGCAAGTTCTCCCACTTGAGAGAGGTGAGAGAACTGTAATTTTCATCATAGGTACACGTCAACTATGACAGACAAAATGAGGAAAAAAAATCCAGAAAATCACATTGTAGGATTTTTAATGAATTTATTTGCAAATTATGGTGGAAAATAAGTATTTGGTCAATAACAAAAGTTTCTCAATACTTTGTTATATACCCTTTGTTGGCAATGACACAGGTCAAATGTTTTCTGTAAGTCTTCACAAGGTTTTCACACACTGTTGATGATATTTTGGCCCATTCCTCCATGCAGATCTCCTCTAGAGCAGTGATGTTTTGGGGCTGTCGCTGGGCAACACGGACTTTCAACTCCCTCCAAAGATTTTCTATGGGGTTGAGATCTGGAGACTGGCTAGGCCACTCCAGGACCTTGAAATGCTTCTTACGAAGCCACTCCTTCGTTGCCCGGGCGGTGTGTTTGGGATCATCGTCATGCTGAAAGACCCAGCCACGTTTCATCTTCAATGCCCTTGCTGATGGAAGGAGGTTTTCACTAAAAATCTCACGATACATGGCCCCATTCATTCTTTCCTTTACACGGATCAGTCGTCCTGGTCCCTTTGTAGAAAAACAGCCCCAAAGCATGATGTTTCCACCCCCATGCTTCACAGTAGTTATGGTGTTCTTTGGATGCAACTCAGCATTCTTTGTCCTCCAAACACGACGAGTTGAGTTTTTACCAAAAAGTTCTATTTTGGTTTCATCTGACCATATGACATTCTCCCAATCCTCTTCTGGATCATCCAAATGCACTCTAGCAAACCTCAGACGGGCCTGGACATGTACTGGCTTAAGCAGGGGGACACGTCTGGCACTGCAGGATTTGAGTCCCTGGCGGCGTAGTGTGTTACTGATGGTAGGCTTTGTTACTTTGGTCCCAGCTCTCTGCAGGTCATTCACTAGGTCCCCCCGTGTGGTTCTAGGATTTTTGCTCACCGTTCTTGTGATCATTTTGACCCCACGGGGTGAGATCTTGCGTGGAGCCCCAGATCGAGGGAGATTATCAGTGGTCTTGTATGTCTTCCATTTCCTAATAATTGCTCCCACAGTTGATTTCTTCAAACCAAGCTGCTTACCTATTGCAGATTCAGTCTTCCCAGACTGGTGCAGGTCTACAATTTTGTTTCTGGTGTCCTTTGACAGCTCTTTGGTCTTGGCCATAGTGGAGTTTGGAGTGTGACTGTTTGAGGTTGTGGACAGGTGTCTTTTATACTGATAACAAGTTCAAACAGGTGCCATTAATACAGGTAACGAGTGGAGGACAGAGGAGCCTCTTAAAGAAGAAGTTACAGGTCTGTGAGAGCCAGAAATCTTGCTTGTTTGTAGGTGACCAAATACTTATTTTCCACCATAATTTGCAAATAAATTTATAAAAAATCCTACAATGTGATTTTCTGGATTTTTTTTCTCAATTTGTCTGTCATAGTTGACGTGTACCTATGATGAAAATTACAGGCCTCTCTCATCTTTTTAAGTGGGAGAACTTGCACAATTGGTGGCTGACTAAATACTTTTTCCCCCACTGTATGTGTGGTTTCCATTCACACTCAACTCAGCAGCTACAGTACGGCAACAAAGTGTGGATACACCCTACTGTCAGTGTAAGCCAATAGACCTTTGCTTCATGTAATATCATTGTGTTGTGTGACTGTGTGTTTCAGTTGTACTGGGTCAGGATGGCTGGAGTGTGACTTACACCCCTCAGAGTATCTGTACCTTGAAGGGGTCAACAGTGGAGCTGTCCTGCTCTTACACATATCCCAGTGGTACAGTCACAACAACCTTCTGGTTCACTAAAAATGATGCTGAGGGGAATCCTGTTAGTCTGAGTGATGACCCAGAATACAAAGATCGTGTGATGTACCATAGAGATAACAAGAATGACTGCACTCTGATAATCACAGACCTGAGAGAGAGTGACTCAGCTACGTACAAGTTCAGATTTATAACAGATCAGACCGGAGGGAGTTATACTGGCAACCCTGGAGTCACTCTGTCTGTCACAGGTACAGTGATATTCTTCTGTCAATTTAGTTCTGGAATTGTAGTATTTTGTCTTTAATAAATAAATGTAATGTGACTAGAGAAGATATCAGATGACTAATGGTTGTAATGTGCTGTGATCTACTCCAGATCTGCAGGTGAAGGTGATTCCTTATTCATTTGTATCAGCATGGAAGACACTGACTTGCACCACCTGTATTCTGACTGGTAACCCCACCTACATCTGGTACAAGAACGGACAGATAGTAACTGACAACACTTCCCCCTATTCAGTCTACTCTAAAGCTGCAGACAGTTACTCTTGTGCTGTAAAAGGCCATGAGGATCTCCACTCTCCTGCAGTGTGTAAGTGTGGATTTAACTCAGTATTTAGTAGAACTTTTCAAGTAGAACTATTCTGTCTGCTAAACAGCCCTCACAGTTATCTAACATAACTGTAACACAGGATTACTGCAGCTCATAATTATATTGTACAAATCATTCCATCATTGTCATTATGTTTCAGGTGTTCAGGATCAGAGCTGCAACAGAGTGACTTACACCGACAAGAGAATATGTGCTTTGAAGGGGTCAACAGTGGACATATCCTGTAATTATTCCAGTTATCATCCGATCAAAACAACATTCTGGTTTAGAAGTGATAAGTCGGCCCCTGAGGACCTAGCCAGAGACCCAGAGTATGCAGGTCGGGCCCTGGAGAGCCTTCCCTCCACCCTGAGAATCACAGATCTGAGAGAGAGCGACTCAGCTGAGTATAAATTCAGATTCAACACACAGATCTCAGGATGGGGGTACAGCTTCCCTGGAACAAATCTGTCTGTCACAGGTAATACTACACTTACAGAACATTATGATATACTGGTAATACTACACTTACCGAACATTATTATATACTGGTAATACTACACTTACATAACATTATGATATGCTGGTAATACTACACTTACAGATCATGATGATATACTGGTAATACTACACTTACAGAACATTATGATATACTGGTAATACTACACTTACAGATCATGATGATATACTGGTAATACTACACTTACAGAACATTATACTATACTGGTAATACTACACTTACAGAACATTATGATATACTGGTAATACTACACTTACAGATAATTACGATATACTGGTAATATTACACTTACAGAACATTATGATATACTGGTAATACTACACTTACAGTACATTATGATATACACTGTGGTCCTCTGTAGCTCAGCTGGTAGAGCATGGCGCTTGTAACGCCAAGGTAGTGGGTTCGATCCCCGGGACCACCCATACACAAAAATGTATGCACGCATGACTGTAAGTCGCTTTGGATAAAAGCGTCTGCTAAATGGCATATTATTATTATTATTATTATATACAGGTAATACTACACCTACAGAACATTATGATATACTGGTAATACTATACTTACAGAACATTATGATATACTGGTAATACTACACCTACAGAACAATATGATATATTGGTAATACTACACTTACAGAACATTATGATATATTGGTAATACTACACTTACAGAACATTATGATATACTGGTAATACTATACTTACAGAACATTATGATATACTGGTAATACTACACTTACAGAACAATATGATATACTGGTAATACTACACTTACAGAACAATATGATATATTGGTAATACTACACCTACAGAACATTATGATATATTGGTAATACTACACTTACAGAACATTATGATATACTGGTAATACTACACTTACAGAACAATATGATATATTGGTAATACTACACTTACAGAACATTATTATATACAGGTAATACTACACTTACAGAACATTATTATATACAGGTAATACTACACTTACAGAACATTATGATATACTGGTAATACTATACTTACAGAACATTATGATATACTGTAACTACTTTATCTCTAGTAGTAGTTGGTGGAAATGTTGAGGGTTGTACTTTTACGTTTTTATTCTCTCTTCATTCAGACCTGCAGGTGACGGTGACTCCTGACACAGTATCAGAAGGACATAGTGTGACACTGACCTGTAGCACCACCTGTACTCTGACTGACAACCCCAACCCCACCTACATCTGGTACAAGAACGGACAACGTCTACATGAGCCCACATCTCGGCAATACTCTGTCAATAGTTATTATTCAGACAGTTACTCCTGTGCTGTAAAAGGCCATGAGGATCTCCACTCTCCTGCAGTGTGTGAGTTTGAATGCAATTAGTCATTTAAGGTCAATGAGAAGGGACAAATTACATAGAAATGACAATGTCATACACTCTTAGAAATTAAGGATACAGTATTTTTCCCTGAGGTACAAAAATATCCAAATGCACATAATGTACCTTCAGAGGTACACATAATGATCTCACATGGTACTGGTCGATACATTTTAGGGTACATGTGTGGATGAAGAGTTTAATGATACATTTTGTACCCCATATTTTCAATTGAAATATATGTTGTTGACCATATTAAATTATAATTGTAATTCAAATAAAATGTTATTTGTCACATGCACCAAATACAACAGGTGTAGACCTTACCGTGAAATGCTTACTTACAAGCCCTTAACCAACAATTCAGTTTTAAGAAAATAGAGTTAAATAAACTAAAGTAAAAAATAAAAAAAGTAACACAATAAAAGAACAATAATGAGGCTATATACAGGGGGTACCGGTACCGAGTCAATGTGCGGGGGTACAGGTTAGACGGCAGGAAGCTTGGACCCAGTGATGTACTGGGCTGTACGCAATACCCTCTGTAGCACCTTACGGTCGGATGCCGAGCAGTTGCCATACCAGGCAGTGATGCACCGGTCAGGATGCTCTCGATGGTGAAGCTGTATAACTTTTTGAGGATCTGGGGGCCCATGCCAAATCTTATCAGTCTCTTGAGGGGGAAAAGGTGTTGTCGTGCATTCTTCACGACTTTCTTGGTGTGTTTGGACCATGATAGTTTGTTGGTGATGTGGACACAAAGGAACTTGAAACTCTCAACCCGCTCATCTACAGCCCTGTGAATGTGAATGGGGGCGTGTTCGGCCCTCCTTTTCCTGTAGTCCACGATCATCTCCTCATCTCACGTTGAGGGAGAGGTTGTTGTCCTGGCACCACACTGCCAGGTCGCTGACCTCCTCCCTATAGGCTGTCTCATCGTTGTCGATGATCAGGCCTACCACCGTTGTGTCGTTAGCAAACTTAATGATGGTGTTGGAGTCGTGCTTGGCCATGCAGTCGTGGGTGAACAGTGAGTACAGGATGGGACTAAGCACGCACCCCTGAAGGGCCCCCATGTTGAGGATCAGCGTGGCAGATGTGTTGTTGCCTACCCTTACCACCTGGGGCGGCCCATCAGGAAGTCCAGGATCCAGTTGCAGAGGGAGGTGTTTAGTCCCAGGGTCCTTAGCTTAGTGATGAACTTTGTGGGCACTATGGTGTTGAACGCTGAGCTGTAGTCAATGAACAGCATTCTCACATAGGTGTTCCTTTTGTCCAGGTGGGAAAGGGCAGTGTGGAGTGCGATTGAGAATGCATCATCTGTGGAGCTTTTGGGGCGGTATATGAATTGGAGTGGGTCTAGGGTTTCCGGGATGATGGTGTTGATGTGAGACATGACCAGCCTTTCAAAGCACTTCATGGCTACCGACGTGAGTGCTACGGGGTGGTAATCATTTGCGAACACATTGCGCACACATTGATGTCAGACATGCACCTACCCCAATGCTCTTTTGCTGATGACGGGGATGAATGCAGGAGCAGATTTCAGGAGCAGGACAAGACACCCTCGTTTGACAGATGACTGATATAAGGGCATTTCGTGATAGGCCTATCTGGCTTATATGATTATGATGGTCATAATGCTTCTTGACAATGTCATAAAGTGTATTTTCTTAATCCATGTAAAGTGACACAGGATGGTCATAATGCTAACATACATTTTTCTAGTTACTAAAATGGTTGTTCCAGTTTAAATGGCTTAAGTAGTCTCCTTACAATGTTCCTTAACATGACAGTCATTATGAATGCAGGTTGCGGGTGAATACAAATTCAAACTCTTGGATTTCCTAACTCCGGCTGGATTACAATAGGAATGACAAATAACATTGCAAGCTAGCACAATGTGACTTGCAGGTAGGGTTGCAAAATTCTGGTAACTTTCCCAGCTTTTCCACAAATCCCGGTTGGAAGATTCCTGAAACTGGAGAGAATAAGCAGGGAATCCTACAAACAGAATCTGTTGAAAATCTGGACATTTGAGGAAAGTTACTAGATATTTTCAAGCCTACTTGCAGGCCTGATGTGGCCTGTAAACCACTAATTTCAGGCAACTGTATTAGGGTAAAACTAGGCCTCAAAATAAGGCCTTATGAGATATATAATCTGTTGTCATAAAGAGATTGATTTTAATGGAAATAGATGCCTAGGAACTCAGGACTGAAAATTAACAAATTCAACAACCATGTCTCTGTCACAAATACAGTCATGGTGTGGTAACTCTACAATTTACTCAAAAACTGGATAATTATATTGGACGTATGGCGTAGTGGGGGCGTGGCATTCAGATAATTATTGTGAGTGGAAGTGTTGTACTAGTTTAAGTGGTCTATGGTAGAGGTCCATTTTTGCCACTTACAAGGAACAAATGGCTTTGTTATGCTTTTGTACCTGTGGAGAAAGGTACAATCTGAGGTATGAACTGGGGTACAATTATGTACCTATAACTAGTGAAGCTGTAGAAGGCTTTGAGGATCTCCACTCTCCTGAAGAGACTCACTGTCAAATGTGAGTATTAGTATTATTTACTAAATAACATCATCACTTAGGTCCTTACTGCATGTGATACACTCTTTCTGTCATTCAGATGGCCCAAAGAACACACTGGCATCAATCCATCTCTCTGATGAAATAGTGGAGGGCAGTTCAGTGACTCTGACCTGCAGCAGTGATGCCAACCCACCTGTGGACAAATACACCTGGTACAAGAATATTGGAGGCCGCTATCAGTCTTTCTCCTATGAGAACACAGAACTACAGCATGTCTTCAGTCACATCCAGTCATCTGACACTGGAGAGTACTACTGCGAGGCTCGGAATGAGATGGGGACAGACAGGTCTGAGTCTATCGACATCGATGTGAAATGTGAGTAAAGTACAGCTCAGTGTTGGAATGTTGCAATCAGCTTAAATGTATTTAAATCAATCATTTGAACTGCATTAGTCTTAAAGCATAGCCCAAATCGGTTCCTTTTAATGTTTTGTGTAAGTGAATAATCTTTTGGGTAGTTCTTTGACTTAACTCATGTTTATTTTACACCAGATGGCCCAAAGAACAACTCAGTGTCATTCAGTCCCTCTGGTGAAGTAGTGGAGGGCAGTTCAGTGACCCTGACCTGCAGCAGTGATGCCAACCCACCAGTGCAGAGTTATGCCTGGTACAAGATTGGAATCTTCTATGGGAACACAGAATCACAGCAGGTTTTCAGCCAAATCAAGTCATCTGACACTGGAGAGTACTACTGTTGGGTCTCGAATGGAATTAGTACAGGCAGGTCTCCATCTTTACACATCGATGTGAAATGTGAGTAAAACATGTGAGTTGCTCAGTGTTTGAATGTTGGAGTAACAGACTCAGGCCTCGTGAAGGCGAAGGGGGGGAGGGGTGGGTACATTTGTTAATAACAGCTAGTGTGCAATCTCTAATGTTAAGGAGGTCTTTCTCGCCTGAGTTAGAATACCCCAAGCTGCAGACCATACTATTTACCAAGAGAGCTTTCATCTATATTTTTGGCAGCTGTCTATTTACCACCAGAAACCGATGCTGGCACTAAGACCACACTCAACAAACTGTATAGGGCCATAAGCTAACAAGAAAAAGCAAATCCAGAGGTGGCAGTTTTCATGGCTGGTGATGTCCAAATAGAGGCGACAAAACTCTAGATCACTTTTACTTCACACACAGAAATGCATACAAGGCTCTCCCTCACCCTCCTTTTGTCAAATCTGACCATAACTCTATAGTCCTGATTCCTGCTTACAAGCAAAAACTCAAACAGGAAGTTCCAATAAGGCGCTCAATACAAAAGTGGTCTGATGAAGTGGATGCTAAGCTCCAGGACTGTTTCACTAACACAGACTGGAATATGTTCCAGGATTCATCCGATAACATTGAGGAGTTTACCACATCAGTCACCGGCTTCATTAATAAGTGCATTGGCGACGTCATACCCACAGCGACCGTACGTACATATCCCCACCAGAAGCCATTGATTACAACCAACATCCGTACTGAGCTAAAGGCTAGAGCTGCCACTTTCAAGGAGCGGGACACTAATCCGGATGCTTCTAAGAATCCCGCTACAACCTCTGAACGAGCCATCAAACAGGCAAAGTGTCAGTCGAGGACAAAGATCAAATCCTACTACGCCGGCTCTGACGCTCGTCGGATGTGGCAGGGTTTGCAAACTATCAAGGATTACAAATGGAAACCCAGCCGCGAGCTGCCTAGTGACGTGAACCTACCAGACGAGCTAAATGCCTTCTATGCTTGCTTCGATGCAAGCAATACTGAACCATACATGAGAGTACCAGCTGTTCCGGATGACCATGTGATCTCGCTCTCTGTAGCTGATGTGAGTAAGACTTTTAAACAGGTTAACATTCACAAGGCTGCCGGGCCTTCACTGACATTTTCAACGTCTCCCTGACCCAGTCTGTAATACCTACTTGTTTCAAGCAGACCACCATAGTCCCTGTGCCCAAGAACCCCAAGATAACCTGTCTAAATTATTATTGCCCTGTAGCACTCACATCTGTAGCCATAAAATGCTTTGAAAGGCTGGTCATGGCTCACATCAACACCATCATCCCAGATGCACTGGACCCACTCCAATTCGATTTCCAGTCCAACAGATCCACAGCTGACGCAATCGCTACAGCATCCTCTCCCTCAACGTGAGCACGACAAATGATCTGAACGTGGACTACAGGAAACGGAGGGCAGAGCACACCCCCTTCCACATCAACGGGGCTGTAGTTGAGCGGGTCAAGAGCTTCAAGTTTCTAACATGTTCCACACACACTAACACAGTCATAAAGAAGGCACAACAACTGAAAAGATTTGGCATGGACCCTCAGATCCTCCAAAAGTTATACAGCTGCAGCATTGAGAGCATCTTAACTGGCAGCATCTCTGCTTGGTATGGTAACTGCTTGGCATCCAACCGCAAGGTCCCTGCCATCCAGGACCTCTATACCAGGCAGTGACTGAGAAAGGCCCTAAAAATTATCAAAGACTCCAGTCACCCATGTGATAGAAGGTTCTCATTTCTACCACATGGCAAGTGGTACTGATGCACCAAGTCTGAAACCAACAGGACCCTGAATAGTTTCTACCCCCAAGCCATGAGACTCCTAAATACTGTAGTTAACCAAATAGCTTCCCGGACTATCAGCATTGACCCTTTTTGCACTCTTCTGAATAATCACATACGCTGCTGCTACTGTTTATTTTCTATCCTGTTGCTTAGTCAATTTAACCCTACATACACTATGTATACAAAAGTATGTGGACACCCTTCCAAACTGCCTCTGGAAGCAACTTCAGCACAAGAACTGTGTCGGGAGCTTCATGAAATTGGTTTCCAGCTGCTGCAAACAAGCCTAAGATCACCATGCGCAAGCCAAGCGTTGGCTGGAGTGGTGTAAAGCTCGCCACCATTGGACTCTGGAGCAGTGGAAACGCGTTCTCTGGAGTGATGAATCATGCTTCACCATCTGCCAGTCCGACGGATGAATCTGGGTTTGGCGGATGCCAGGAGAACACTACTTGCCCGAATGCATAGTGCCAACTGTAAAGTTTGGTGGAGGAGGAATAATGGTCTGGGGCTGTTTTTCATGTTTCAGGCTAGGCCCCTTAGTTCCGGTGAAGGGAATCTTAACTCTACAGCATAAAACAACATTCTAGACGATTCTGTGCTTCCAACTTTGTGGCAACAGTTTTGGGAAGGCCCTTTCCTGTTTCAGCATGACAATGCCCCCGTGCACAAAGCGAGGTCCATACAGAAATGATTTGTCGATTTCCAAATGTGTTTCTTTTAATGTGTTGAGTAGTTAATGTTTTGAAGTATATTATTTTTATGACAATGCTCTGACCTGTCAATGTCATGCTGTCTTTGATTCTTCAGATTACTGGTGCAAGGTATTGATTGCACTATTGTCACATGATAACCCCCTCTACACATGATCCCTTTCCAGATGCCCCCAAAAGCACCTCAGTGTCAGTCAGTCTCTCTGGTGAAATAGTGGAGGGCAGTTCAGTGACTCTGACCTGCAGCAGTGATGCCAACCCACCTGTGAACAAATACACCTGGTACATGAAGAACGTAACCTCACCAAAAGCATCAGGACAGAGTTACAGCATCACCAACATCAGCTCTGAGGACAGAGGAGAATACTACTGTGAGGCTGAGAATAAATATGGACATCTCAACTCTTCCTCTGTGTTTGTGGACGTTCAGTGTAAATACATCTTTAACTTTTTCCTCATACTTGTTAATTGCTAAAATTAAGATCAATCAAGAAACATTTTACTATACAACATCCACATCTCTGAATATGTATTTTCACAATGTGAATGTAATTATTTCAAACTGACCTGTACAATCTACTGGTTTACTTTATTCACTAAATCTAATGTCTTCAGAAAGCCAAGATAATATATACTATCAGAATATAACCAAAATGTTTGTCTTGATAATGGTCCCTTACCAGATGGCCCAAAGAGCACCTCAGTGTCAGTCAGTCCCTCTGGTGGAATAGTGGAGGGCAGTTCAGTGACTCTGACCTGCAGCAGTGATGCCAACCCACCTGTCCAGAGTTTTACCTTGTGGTACAGGAAGAATGGAGACCCCTATCAGAGTATCTCCAATCAGAACACAGGACCACATCATGTCTTCAATCAAATCAAGTCATCTGACACTGGAGATTACTACTGTGAGGCACAGAATAAGATGGGGACAGACAGGTCTACGACCATCAACGTGGATGTGAAGTGTGAGTAAAGTACAGCTCAGTGTTGGAATGTTGGAATCAGTTTAATGAAATCAATCATTTGAACTGCATTAATCCTAAACCGTATCATAGCCCAAATCTCTTTATTTTACTGTTTTGTGTAAGTGAATAATCTTTTGGATAGTTCTCTGACTTAACAAATGTTTATTTTACACCAGATGGCCCAAATAACACCTCAGTGTCAGTCAGTCCCTCTGGTGAAATTGTGGAAGGTAGTTCAGTGACTCTGACCTGCAGCAGTGATGCCAACCCACCTGTGAAACGTTATACCTGGTACAAGAAGAATGGAGGTCACTATCAGTTCTCCTATGTGAACACAGGACCACAGCAGGTCTTCAATCAAATCAAATCATCTGACACTGGAGAGTACTACTGTGAGGCCTGGAATGGGATTAAGATGGGGAGGTCTGAATCAATCAACATTAATGTGAAATGTGAGTAAGGTACAGATCAGTGTTGGAATATTGGAGAAACGAACATCTAAAATGTATCAACCATTTGAACGCCATTGGTCCTAAAGAATAGCATAAGGCAAATGTTAGGCCTAGATCCAATCAACAGCCGACACTCACATAGCTGATGTTTTGGCAGTGTTGGAGGTGTAACTGTGTTGTTGCTGTCAAATTGGTGAGCAGCTGCTCTTGATCATTAACACCAAGCATACCCATCCCACTCATATTACAAGTTCAGAACGAGAAAGTGAAGGCAATATAGAAATAATGACGCTCAAATTGAAAATCATTAAATAAAATAATGATGATACTATCAGCCTAATCTCACATTCCAGTGTTCGAACTTGTAAACAAGACTGCATGGGATTTCCCTTAAAATGACTCCATGCAGCCAATGGCAATTTCCTCTTTAGGTATAGTGCCAGGATTTACAAGTGGATTTGACAGCTCTAATGCAGTTCCACCTACGACGCCCTACGACCGCTATGCGGGTGTCGGCTATTGCAGATCTCATAGAATCTAGCCCTTAATGTCTTAAAAATATTCCTTTACTAGATGGCCCAAAGAACACCTCAGTGTCAGTCAGTCCTTCTGGTGAAATAGTGGAGGGCAGTTCAGTGACTCTGACCTGCAGCAGTGATGCAAACCCACAAGTGCAGATTTACATCTGGTACAAGAGGATTGGAGCTGAAACCTCAATGAGACATTCTGGATGGAGTTACAGCATCACTAACATCAGCTCTGAGGACAGAGGAGAATACTACTGTGTGGCAGTGAATGAAGTTGGATGCAAAAGATCAAAGCTTGTTCCTGTTAAGGTTTTGTGTAAGTATTGAATATCGTCTCCATTTTGTACTCTTATGTTGTTTGACATATATATTTTATAAACTCAAAATGAATGTTTTGTGACATTACCACTTTGGGACATTCATCTTTCTCTCAGATAAACCAAAGAGCACCTCAGTGTCAGTCAGTACCTCTGGTGAAATAGTGGAGGGCAGTTCAGTGACTCTGACCTGCAGCAGTGATGCCAACCCACCTGTGGACAAATACACCTGGTACAAGAAGAACGGAGCGTCACTGAAAGGATGTGAAAACACCTTCCTCATCACCTCCATCAGCTCTGAGGACAGAGGAGAATACTACTGTGAAGCTGAGAATGAATATGGAGGGCTCAACTCTTCTTCTGTGTCTGTGGACGTTCAGTGTAAGTACACCTAACCATCACATATTTTGATGAGAGAATCACACATATTTATATTTCACTCATACAATCATAAATCCAAGTTCCATGATGCTTCTTATGTAAAACACTGTTTTAAAACACTGTATTGTTACATATTGTCCACCAGACGGCCCAAAGAACACCTCAGTATCAGTCAGTCCCTCTGGTGAAATAGTGGAGGGCAGTTCAGTGACTCTGACCTGCAGCAGTGATGCCAACCCACCTGTGGACAAATACACCTGGTACAAGAACAATGTAACCTCACCAATATTATCAGGACAGAATTACAACATCACCACCATCAGCTCTGAAGACAGTGGACATTACCATTGTGAGGCCCGG
This sequence comes from Coregonus lavaretus, assembly GCF_964263955.1. Taxonomy (NCBI): domain Eukaryota; kingdom Metazoa; phylum Chordata; class Actinopteri; order Salmoniformes; family Salmonidae; genus Coregonus; species Coregonus lavaretus. The sequence goes on from NW_028161934.1 coordinate 2,750,621, forward strand.
AATAAAATAGCATCTGAGAACTCTACAGCTCTGATGATCATTGTAGCAGGTAAAGTTTCATCTTCAACACTCAAAACACACAATTACATGTTTCAAACTAATCTAAATCATAACACTTTGGCTTATTACACTTTAGTTTGTAATTGTGTGTTGGCTTATAAGATTCCCCAGTCTTTAATATTATATTCATTTTCAGTTTATAACATACCTTGTACTCATATCATCCATATTTTATTATAGGGAAACAGACCTCTGACACAAGGAAAACAAGAGACACAGCAGACGATGGACAGGTGAGTCTGTTGGAATCAGAAGATGACTGTGATGTCTGTGTATTCTTTTATGGAACATTTCCACTCCTCATGTTGTCTGTACTCTCTCAGCATCAGGGAGACTCTAGTCCCCTGTATGACAACGTCTTAGGCATGGCCATGCAGCTGAGACAGCAGCCACCGTCGAGTCAGGATGACGTTCACTACGCCAGCGTCCACATCTCTCACTCCAAAAACCAGGAAGTGCCTTTGTACTCCACTGTCCAACTGCCTCAACCCCAGAAACAGGATGAGATGTCTATTATCCTCACATGGCCTCTCCTATCATTGCTACGCAGACGACACACAACTAATCTTCTCCTTTCCCCCTTCTGATAACAAAGTGGCGAATCGCATCTCTGCATGTCTGGCAGACATATCAGTATGGATGACGGATCACCACCTCAAGCTGAACCTTGGCAAGACGGAGCTGCTCTTCCTCCCGGGGAAGGACTGACCGTTCCATGATCTCGCCATCACGGTTGACAACTCCGTTGTGTCCTCCTCCCAGAGTGCGAAGAGCCTTGGCGTGACCCTGGACAACACCCTGTCGTTTTCCGCTAACATCAAGGCGGTGACCCGATCCTGTAGGTTCATGCTCTACAACATTCGGAGAGTACGACCCTGCCTTACACAGGAAGCGGCACAGGTCCTAATCCAGGCACTTGTCATCTCCCGTCTGGATTACTGCAACTCGCTGTTGGCTGGGCTCCCTGCCTGTGCCATTAAACCCCTACAACTCATCCAGAATGCCGCAGCCCATCTGGTGTTCAACCTTCCCAAGTTCTCTCACGTCACCCCGCTCCTCCGCACACTCCACTGGCTTCCAGTTGAAGTTCGCATCTGCTACAAGACCATGGTGCTTGCCTATGGAGCTGTGAGGGGAACCGCACCTCCGTACCTTCAGGCTCTGATCAGTCCCTACACCCAAACGAGGGCATTGCGTTCATCCACCTCTGGCCTGCTGGCTCCCCTACCTCTGCGGAAGCACAGTTTCCGCTCAGCCCAGTCAAAACTGTTCGCTGCTCTGGCACCCCAATGATGGAACAAGCTCCCTCACGACGCCAGGACAGCGGAGTCACTCACCACCTTCCGGAGACATTTGAAACCCCACCTCTTTAAGGAATACCTGGGATAGGATAAAGTAATCCTTCTACCCCCCCCCCCTTACCTCACCCCCCCCCCCCCCCCCCCCCCACCCCCCCCCCCCAAAAAAATAAATAAAACATTGTAAAGTGGTTATCCCACTGGCTATAAGGTGAATGCACCAATTTGTAAGTCGCTCTGGATAAGAGCGTCTGCTAAATGACGTAAATGTAAATGTAAATGTAGTACGCTGCTGTGAAATTCAACCCCCTGAGTGCTGCCACCCGGTGAGCATATTCTGCATTAAAGTCATTCAGATGCTGCTGCTTATTGTTAGAGATGTCATCAATAATCAAAACAGATGACTCCTAGTGACCACTAGTGATGTAATTTCCTCAAACTACCAACCCAACAATGGACATCTCAAGAAAGTTACTATGGCATGTCTACAATGAGGGAGTGATGTGATGATGGTTTTGAGGAACTGTTCTCTCTGAGTTCCAAATGGCACCCTATTCCCTATTTAGTGCACTACTTTTGACCTGAGCCCATAGGCCCTGGTCAAAGATAGTGCACTATAAAGAGTATAGGGTGCCATCATTTGGGATGCAGATTTGTTTCATTTCTGTTTCTCTTTCCTCAGACCCACGGCGGCACTAGCAGCTGAGGAGGACCCCTCTGTTCTCTACAGTACAGTCAACAAACCCAGAACCAAGAAGACCTGAACACAACAAACCCAGAACCAAGAAGACCTGAACACAACAAACCCAGAACCAAGAAGACCTGAACACAACAAACCCAGAACCAATTAGACCTGAACACAACAAACCCAGAACCAAGAAGACCTGAACACAACAAACCCAGAACCAAGAAGACCTGAACACAACAAATCCAGAACCAAGAAGACCTGAACACAACAAACCCAGAAACAAGAAGACCTGAACACACCAAACTCAGAACCAAGAAGACCTGAACACAAAAACCCAGAACCAAGAATACCTGAACACAACAAACCCAGAACCAAGAAGACCTGAACATAACAAACTCAGAACCAAGAAGACCTGAACACAACAAACCCAGAACCAAGAAGACCTGAACACAACAAACCCAGTACCAAGAAGACCTGAACACATCAAACCCAGAACCAAGAAGACCTGAACACAACAAACCCAGAACCAAGAAGACCTGAACACACCAAACCCAGAACCAAGAAGACCTGAACACAAAAACCCAGAACCAAGAATACCTGAACACAACAAACCCAGAACCAAGAAGACCTGAACACAACAAACCCAGAACCAAGAAGACCTGAAAACAACAAACCCAGAACCAAGAAGACCTGAACACAACAAGTTTGGTCCGGGGGATTTGGTATATTGGCCAATATACTGTACCACGGATAAGGGCTGTTCTAATGCACAACACAACGCAGAGGGCCTGGATACAGCCCTTAGCCATGGTATATTGACCATATACTGCAAACCCCTGATGTGCTTTATTACTATTAACAACTGGTTACCAACATCAATAGAACAGTAAACAAGTATATTTGCATCATACCTGTGATATATTTCTGAAATACCAACATAATTTAACACTCAATTCGTGCAAATATGTACAAAAAGTATTTCAGCAGATTGTGTTTTTTTTTGTGCGTTTTGTGTGTGGATAAATTCATGTGAAAATACACACATTTCTGTGCGACTTAATTCGTAGGAAAATACACCGATTATTGTACGACTTCATTCAGAGGAAAATAAAAGTTTTGGGGGCAAACTTCTGAAGAATCTTTTGAAAATTATTAGAGCAATGCATGATGAGCAATGGTGTTCTACACTGCCTTTTTTGTGTCCCACATTTATTTACATAAAAAAACTAACGTGTTAACAACCCAATATTGTTAATCAACCAGGTTGTCACCTAAATAATTTTAAGATAATAGTAGCCTTGTTTTTATTATTTTATTAATGCCAATATTGTTTTCTATGCTTGTTTTTGCTTAATACTTTGGGATACTGGTGCACTTGTATTCAGAAATATCATTTTTGGTGTAGGCAACAGTAACACATTTCATATTTCATGGAGCCTACATCACACAATTTTCTTTATAATGAATTTACTACAACGCTCCACTTTTGTGTTTACATTACACCATTCTTTCATAATGCATTTTATACAAGGACATGTCTAATTTTTTGAAGGTTGCCAGATTGAATATATATATATATATATTTTTTTTGTGTGTGGCATCGATGATTGGGGAATGGGGATACATTTTTATGATGGGAAATTAGAATACACACCATAACACACACACACACACACACACACACACACACACACACACACACACACACACACACACACACACACACACACACACACACACACACACACACACACACACACACACACACTTACACACACACACTTTGTTTGTACTCATGTTATAGCCAACTCTTGACTTTTGTATGAATTATTTGTAATAAAATATTTGTATCTAGTTGTCATGTATTCATTATCTTTAACTGGTTAAATATTTGTAATTTGCATGTATCAGTAATGATTAACATTGTTAAATAGTTGTAAATCTCTGCTTGATTTAGCTTTTGGTATATTTGGCATTTTTAAACATATTCTACATTTCCACTGAAGAAAGCAATAATTAATCTACACACTACTGTAAATAAATGGACACTACCTGTTATAAAACTGGAATTACTCTCTGTATATAAATGGTGAGAAATGCTCAGCCTGAAGCCATTTGGCTATGGGTTTCACAGCCCTATAGTAATGATACAAGTTGTATCACCTTAAAAAGGGTTTATTTACAACCTCTGGGGTATAAGATGTTGGGCAAAGTGAAATAGGAGAGTCTGACATATAACCCCTAACATGAGTTCAGTCTTCACCAATGAGAACCAAGCTTCATTCTTTATGACTGGGAAAGGCCTCGATTCTAGGCCGTAGAAAATCCTACATTCATCTCATTAGATCAGAACAGGATGGAGCAACAGTGATTCATATGACTGGTTTGCATCCTAAAAATGATAATTGTGTTTTGATGAATAACACACATTATTTGTCTACCCATATGATGTGGATCATTGGAAGGTTATTTGATAGATATATTTAGTAATAAAAGAACACCATGGTTGTAATAACACTTTAAACAGGTAACGTAAATGTGTAGACTGTGTTTGTTTTGGGTCCACACTGTTAAGTTAACTTGTGTAAATTAGACAGTGACAGAGGATTTTCTTCTGAATAACTGGTCAGGGCATAGCAATTTCCATTCAGCTTCAGGCAACTTTGATGTAAGGCTTGATCCCACCTGTATTGACTACTTCTATCCTTCACGCCCATTGTTGCTTATGCATTGTTCACAAGATATAATTACACCCAACACAATGTTGAAAACCAGAATGCTTCCCACCACTAGATTACATAACTAGACATGAGCTGGACCTGATTCCAACGCTGCCACCAATGTAGTGGAAGAAAGTGAAAGCTGCAACAGGGACTCTAACCAGGGCTCATATGTGGCAAAGTCAGCTCTAACGGCCGTTGCCATGAAAGCCTAGTAGGCCTCTGGGCAGAGGCAGTAGGCCTACAATGATGGCATATGCCTTGTTGCAATTACCTAAGTATATTACATGATTGACACGACCGTAATAGTCATTATGAAAAGGCCTTGGAAGTGCCATAAGTGTAAGCCAGCATAATTCATTATTTTACATTAACCTGTTTAACTGCATTGATATGACTTAATTGATCATAGTCCAGACTCGTTATAGTTGCATACACCATGCAGTTGCACGAGGGGAATTTAAACCAAACAGATTTATTTTGCAGGTCTTATGTTTCCCGACATTTATTGATGAATTAATTTCCCATCATGAAAATGTATCCCCATTCCCCAATGAAATACCTTCATCGATACCACAAAAAAAAACTGACAAATACAGCTTTTTATTCCAATCTGGCAACCATCATAAAATCCGACATAGCATCAGTATCCCAAAGTATTAAGCGAAAACAAGCATAGAAAACAGCATTGACATTAATACAAAATAAAGGTAAGGCTACTATTATTTAAAAGTATTTTGGTGACAACCTGGTTGATTAACAATATTGGGTTGTTAACACGTTTTTTATATATATATATAAATGATTGTGGGAAACAAAAAAAGGCAGTGTACAACACCATTGCCCAAAATGCATTGCACCAATAACTTTTAAAAGATTGTTCCGAAGTTTGACCCCAACATTTTTTAATTAAGACACACAAAAACGCACAGAACGCAAGAAATATGCTGAAATACGTTTTGTAAATATTTGGACAAATTTAGTGTCAGATTATGTTGCATATACAGTACACACTTCTGAAATGCTGTTTCAGCCAATCAGCATACAGGACCCAAACTACCCGGTTTCTAATAGTATATAATAATATATGCCATCTACACTTTTATCCAAAGTAATTTACTTTGAGTAGGATTGCTGATCTAGGGTCAGTTTTGCCTTTTAAACAATGATGAATACGAAAAGGACCCAGTAAATATATTTTGAAATATTTGTTTTATTAAATAGTTTAATATTTGTAAAGTAAAATTGTAAATAATTTTTACGTGACAGAAAACTCTACATCTGATTATAAGAACTTGTATTTCTGAAATAGAAAGCCTCGGGGTCCAGTTATATTTTATATACAGTGGGGAGAACAAGTATTTGATAAACTGCTGATTTTGCAGGTTTTCCTACTTACAAAGCATGTAGAGGTCTGTAATTTTTATCATAGGTACACTTCAACTGTGAGAGACGGAATCTAAAACAAAAATCCAGAAAATCACATTGTATGATTTTTAAGTAATTCATTTGCAGTTTACTGCATGATATAAGTATTTGATACATCAGAAAAGCAGAACTTAATATTTGGTACAGAAACCTTTGTTTGCAATTACAGAGATCATACGTTTCCTGTAGGTCTTGACCAGGTTTGCGCACACTGCAGCAGGGATTTTGGCCCACTCCTCCATACAGACCTTCTCCAGATCCTTCAGGTTTCGGGGCTGTCGCTGGGCAATACGGACTTTCAGCTCCCTCCAAAGATGTTCTATTGGGTTCAGGTCTGGAGACTGGCTAGGCCACTCCAGGACCTTGAGATGCTTCTTACGGAGCCACTCCTTAGTTGCCCTGGCTGTGTGTTTCAGGTCGTTGTCATGTTGGAAGACCCAGCCACGACCCATCTTCAATGCCCTTACTGAGGGAAGGAGGTTGTTGGCCAAGATCTCGCGATACATGGCCCCATCCATCCTCCCCTCAATACGGTGCAGTCGTCCTGTCCCCTTTGCAGAAAAGTATCCCCAAAGAATGATGTTTCCACCTCCATGCTTCACGGTTGGGATGGTGTTCTTGGGGTTGTACTCATCCTTCTTCTTCCTCCAAACACGGCGAGTGGAGTTTAGACCAAAAAGCTATATTTTTGTCTCATCAGACCACATGACCTTCTCCCATTCATCCTTTGGATCATCCAGATAGTAATTGGCAAACTTCATAAGGGCCTGTACATGCGCTGGCTTGAGCAGGGGGACCTTGCGTGCCCTGCAGGATTTTAATCCATGATGGCGTAGTGTGTTACTAATAGTTTTCTTTGAGACTGTGGTCCCAGCTCTCTTCAGGTCATTGACCAGGTCCTGACGTGTAGTTCTGGGCTGATCCCTCACCTTCCTCATGATCATTGATGCCCCACGAGGTGAGATCTTGCATGGAGCCCCAGACCGAGGGTGATTGACCGTCATCTTGAACTTCTTCCATTTTCTAATAATTGCGCCAACAGTTGATGCCTTCTCACCAAGCTGCTTGCCTATTGTCCTGTAGCCCATCCCAGCCTTGTGCAGGTCTACAATTTTATCCCTGATGTCCTTACACAGCTCTCTGGTCTTGGCCATTATGGAGAGGTTGGAGTCTGTTTGATTGAGTGTGTGGACAGGTGTCTTTTATACAGGTAACGAGTTCAAACAGGTGCAGTTAATAAAGGTAATGAGTGGAGAACAGGAGGGCTTCTTAAAGAAAAGCTAACAGGTCTGTGAGAGCCGGAATTCTTACTGGTTGGTAGGTGATCAAATACTTATGTCATGCAATAAAATGCAAATTAATTACTTAAAAATCATACAATGTGATTTTCTGGATTTTTGTTTTAGATTCCATCTCTCACAGTTGAAGTGTACCTATGATAAAAACTACAGACCTCTACATGCTTTGTAAGTAGGAAAACCTGCAAAATTGGCAGTGTATCAAATACTTGTTCTCCCCACTGTAACTATAGTTTTTATTTTATGTTTCTGAAACAATCATCAAACTTGTGAGACTATATATGAAGGCTAAGAACAATTTAAATATTTTTGTATTAATTATTGATTTAGTTATTCTATTCTGTTTCTATTCTATTCTATTCCTTCATAGGACCACTTTGGAAACAAGTGTTTTAATTAATTCTTTAAGTGCTGTCCTTTGGGTCAATATTGTACATGTTGTTGTATAGAGTGCATTCGGAAAGTATTCAGACCCCTTGACTTTTTCCACATTTTGTTATGTTACAGCCTTATTCTAAAATGGATTAAATTGTTGGTTTTTCTCATCAATCTATGCACAATACCTCATATATCACGTTTCAGGAGAAGACCCAGATGCAGACAGTGTCGAAGAAACAAAAGTTTATTACAAAAACAGGGGGCAGGCAAACAACAGGTCAAGGGCAGGCAGTGGTCAGTAATCCAGATCAGAGTCCAAAAGATACAGAACGGCAGGCAGTTTCAGGATCAGGGCAGGCAGAGGTCAATAATCCAGGGTGTTGTGACAAGGTACAGAACGGCAGGCTGGCCCAGGGTCAGGGCAGGCAGAATGGTCAAAACCGGGAAAACTAGAAAAAAGGAACTTGAGAAAGACAGGAGCAAGGGGAAAATGCTGGTAGGCTTGACAGAACAAAACGAACTGGCAACAGACAAACAGAGAACACAGGTATAAATACACTGGGGATAATGGGGAAGATGGACAACACCTGGAGGGGGGTGGAGACAATCACAAAGACAGGTAAAACAGATCAGGGTGTGACACCATAATGACAAAAAACAACTGGATTTTAGAATGTTCGGCAAATGTAAAAAAAAAAAAAAAAAAACGGAAATCACATTTACATAAGTATTCAGACCCTTTACTCAGTATTTCGATGAAGCACCTTTGGCAGCGATTACAGCCTCGAGTATTCTTGGGTATGATGCTAAAAGCTTGTAACATTTTTTTTTACAGTAAGTACATTTTGTTGTATATGTCTGTTACCCAAATAAATTCAATTAATTTATATACACTTAATAAAAGGTTGCTAGATTAAAAATATATATTTATTTAATTGTTTTTATGACAAAGTTATAGCACAATTTTGCCTCAAATTTTAGGAAATAGTTGTGCTTGATGTAACATTTATTATTAGTTTGATCAATAAATTAAAAAAATTTGTGAAGTGTAAACAAATTGTATCATAAACTTTTAAGATTAAACTTAATTGTCTTTGTTTTTACCTTGTTATAACAGTATCTTCAGTGGAGAGAAAATGAAAAGCTTTCAAAATCACACACTTCATTATCATCATCATCATCATCATGTCAGTAAAAAATATACACAGACACTTTCAGAAGCAATGTCCAGCACCTAGACACACAACCAGTTACATTGAAAGATAATTCATTGTAATTTTTAAAACACACATCATGCAGACAAAATATCACTCAATATTCCCAGACAGACAAACAGACTTGTATGCATGCATATTTTTTTATTCGGTCCAATACTCTGAAGATCAGTCACTCTGGGGTCTTGCTGTAATTCAGCAGCAGCGCAATGTATTGTTCACAATCAACTTCGTTCAGAGCAGCTGTGTGATGCACAAAAATGACCATTTATGAAAGTCACATCACTTTATTGTCGGAGGTAACAGAGTTAACTAATAGCTAGCTAGCTAGATTTTGGTATCACTGAATAACTGAATAATAATAATATATAGTCTCACAAGTTTGATGATAGTTTCAGAAACATAACATATAAAAACTATAGTTACATCTGCTTCATGTAGCTAACGAGCTAGCTGAGATAGCTACTTTACTAAATTCATATGCCAGTCTCACGTCAACTCTTAATAGCACAGTGTCTTTACGTGGATGGTTTATTCTGTATAAAAAAAAATACATTTCCAACGTTTTTTTTTACCTTCTATTTTGTGTATTTTCATTGGTATCTTTATCAGCTGCCATCTTCCGTTTGAATCCTCCGCTGGTATCCCCTGATTCCGCCCACTTATTCCCTGATTGGCCCATTATCAAAAATAGACCTTGTGAGCATCGTAGATTTGCATGTTTCAATTGGATTGTCTGAATTTACTAGTCGAGTGCCAATCACGGAAAAAAACAACATTGATGAAAGACATTTTGAGAAAATGTGAATCCCTTGCCCGTTTCACTGACCCATGGCAAAGACATAGACTGTGCATAGGGCAAAGAATTCACCTTTGCCTGTTCCTCTGGCGTGGATTCAGCTAACAAATATGGAAACTCCAATGTTCACACCAATCGCATACTTTTATATCCATGACGGGAAGTTTGAACTTACACTATTGAGAAAGGGTTGGGATTCGGGATCTCAGTCTCAGGCACCTTATTGCCAGTTTGTTATTTTGTTATTGACCCAAGTGGATGAGGACATGACTGGGACATATGAAGAGAGACAGGAGGCTGCAGTAATGTTGAGATGCCAGTAGGGGGAGCTCGAGTCCAGAACACTGGAACCTTCAGTAACACTTTGATACAGATGATTAGGAGTGTTGGTCACATTTTGTGAGGCAACACATTAAGAAACCATATGGAACAGTCAACACTTTGTTATGGATCTGTATTTAAAGAAAATACTACATTGAAAATGGGCTGCATTTAGCCCCTTTAAAAAAATGTAGGCCCACTTCTCAAATGAAGAAATGCAAATAGCTATGCGGTCTTTAGCAGTACATCCAGTACATCCCTTTTCTGACATGCTGTTGATGCATGTTATTGTCTTAAATCCCTGACTAGGCCACTTTCAAAATGTGTCAATCAACCACAGAACACACACTTCTTGTTTCTATGCACTGCTACACCAGTAAGTTGACTCTACAGATGGTCATGCTACCAACAAACTATCTGTTCATAAGCAACTGCTTGCTAACGTTAAGGATTAGGCTTATGTTTAGAAAAAGGGTTAGGATAAGGTTTAAGGTTAAGGGTTATGGTAAGGATTAAGTTTGGGGTTAGGATTAGGGTAAGGATTAAGTTTAGGGTTAGGATAAGGATTAAGGTTAGGGCTAGTAGATAGTTAAAATGTTACCGATAGTCTGTAGAGCATCTACAGATGGACTATCCAAATAAAATATTAACTGTATATAAATATAAGAAAGAATCTGTCACTAGAACCGATGTGGATGTGGTGGAGGAGTCAGGCGCAGGACACAGAGGTTAAGTCCAACAGACTTTAATAGTCTAATGTATATGAGGAAAAACCCGACCTCGACTAACACCAAGAGGAGAGGGAAAATTACGCAACACGCGTAAACACTAAACACAAAACAAAACAGGGTGCAAACACGTAGCCCCGACAAAGTGGCAGTCATAACAACACACAATCAGACTAGTGCAAAACAAGGAACTTATAAGACAAGTAATCAACACACAAATGGACACAGGTGTAACAGACAGACAAAAGCAATCAAATAACGAAACATAGAGCGGTGGCAGCTAGTACTCCGGGGACGGCGAACGCAGAAGCCTGCCCGAACCAGGAGGAGGAGCAGTCTCGGCAGAATCCGTGACAGTACCCCCCCCTTGACGCGCGGCTCCAACCGTGCGCCGACCCCGGCCTCGGGGACGGCCAGGAGGACGCGGACCCGGGCGCGTGGGATGCCCACGGTGGAACTCAGTCAGGAGGGATGGATCGAGTATGTCCCTCCTGGGCACCCAGCACAGTTCCTCCGGACCTTACCCCTCCCACTCCATGAGATACTGTAGACCACTTATCCGGCGCCTCGAGTCCAAGATGGTCCGGACCCTGTACGCCGGGGCCCCCTCGATGTCCAAAGGGGGCGGAGGGGTCTCTCCTATCTCAGCTTCTTGGAGTGGGCCAGCTACCACCGGCCTGAGAATAGACACATGGAACGAGGGGTTAATATTTTTATACTCTATAGGCAGTTGTAACCTGTAACACACCTCGTTCAATCTTCTCAGGACTTTGAAGGGCCCCACAAACCGCCGACCCAGCTTCCGGCAGGGCAGGCGGAGGGGCAGGTTTCGAGTCGAGAGCCAGACTCGATCTCCCGGTGCGTACACCGGTCCCTCACTGCGGTGGTGATCGGCGCTCGCCTTTTGTTGACGGATGGCACGCTGCAGATGGACATGGGCAGCGTCCCACGTCTCCTCCGAGCGCCGAATCCACTCGTCCACCGCAGGGGCCTCGATCTGGCTCTCATGCCATGGTGCCAGGACCGGCTGATAACCTAAAACACACTGGAAAGGTGTTAAATTGGTGGAGGAGTGGCGGAGAGAGTTCTGGGCCATCTCTGCCCAGGGGATGAACCTAGACCACTCCTCCGGCCGGTCCCGGCAATAGGACCTCAAAAACCTACCCACATCCTGGTTGACACGTTCCACCTGCCCATTGCTCTCTGGGTGGTACCCCGAGGTAAGGCTTACCGAGACCCCCAACCGTTCCATGAACGCCCCCCAATCTCTGGAGGTGAACTGGGGACCTCGGTCAGACACAATATCCTCGGGGACCCCATAGTGCCGGAACACATGGGTAAATAGGGCCTCAGCGGTTTGTAGGGCAGTAGGGAGACCCGGCATTGGAAGGAGACGACAGGCCTTGGAAAACCGATCCACAACGACCAAGATGGTGGTATTCCCCTGGGAGGGGGGTAGGTCGGTTACGAAATCCACCGATAGGTGGGACCATGGTCGTTGTGGAACGGGCAGGGGATGTAGCTTACCCCTGGGCAAATGTCTAGGCGCCTTACACTGGGCACACACCGAGCAGGAGGAGACATAAACCCTCACATCCCGAGCTAACGTTGGCCACCAGTATTTCATGCTAAGACAGTGCACGGTCCGGCCAATACCTGGATGTCCAGAGGAGGGTGATGTATGAGCCCAATAAATAAGACGATCACGAACCTCGAGCGGAACGTACGTCCGCCCCACAGGACACTCGGGGGGAGTAGGGTCGGTACGCAGTGCCCGCTCGATTTCCGCATCGACCTCCCATACCACCGGAGCCACCAAACAAGACTCCGGCAATATGGAAGTAGGCTCGTTGGACCTCTCCTCTGTGTCATACCGCCGGGACAGGGCGTCTGCCTTACCATTCTGGGACCCTGGGATGTATGTGATCTTAAAAACAAACCGGGTTAGGAACATGTTCCACCTAGCCTGACGAGGGTTCAATCTCCTAGCTGCCCGGATGTACTCCAGGTTACGGTGATCAGTCAGAATGAGGAAAGGGTGTTGAGCCCCCTCAAGCCAATGCCTCCACACCTTTAGGGCCTGGACTACGGCTAACAGCTCCCTGTCCCCAACGTCATAGTTGCGCTCCGCCGAGCTGAGCTTCTTGGAGTAGAACGCACAGGGGCGGAGTTTAGGTGGCGTGCCGGACCGTTGTGACAGGACTGCCCCAATACCGGTCTCGGACGCGTCTACCTCTACTTGGAACGGTAAAGAGGGATCCGGATGCGCCAGCACAGGAGCCGAGGTGAACAGGTTCTTTAGTTTGACAAATGCCCTGTCCGCCTCAGCCGACCACTGCAAACGAACCGGACCCCCCTTTAGCAGGGACGTAATGGGAGCTGCAACCTGTCCATAACCCCGAATAAACCTCCGGTAGTAATTAGCAAAACCCAAGAACTGCTGCACCTCTTTTACAGTGGTTGGAGTTTGCCAATTACGCACGGCCGATACCCGGTCTACCTCTATCTCCACACCAGACGCGGACAACCGATAACCCAAAAAGGAGACAGACTCCTGGAAGAACAGGCATTTCTCTGCCTTGACATACAAGTCATGCTCCAACAGTCTTCTCAACACTCGGAGCACCTGGGCTACATGCTCGGCTCGTGTAGAAGAGTACACTAGGATGTCGTCGATGTAAACTACTACACCCTGCCCATGCATGTCCCGGAAAATCTCGTCAACAAAGGATTGGAAGACTGAAGGAGCATTCATTAACCCGTATGGCATGACGAGATACTCGTAATGACCCGAGGTGGTGCTAAATGCTGTTTTCCATTCATCCCCCTCCCTAATGCGCACCAGATTGTACGCGCTCCTGAGATCCAACTTTGTGAAGAACCGCGCTCCGCGTAATGATTCCGTCATCGTCGCAATCAGTGGAAGTGGGTAACTGTATTTAACTGTGATCTGATTGAGACTACGGTAATCAATACACGGGCGCAATCCTCCGTCCTTCTTCTTCACAAAGAAGAAACTCGAGGAGACCGGGGAAGTGGAGGACCGTATGTATCCCTGTGCCAAGGACTCGGCTATGTAAGTCTCCATAGCCGCTGTTTCCTCTTGAGACAGGGGATACACACGACTCCGTGGAAGAGCCGCTCCTGTTTAGAGATTTATCGCACAGTCCCCCTGTCTATGAGGAGGTAGCCGTGTTGCCCTCGATTTGCTGAACACGAGTGCTAAATCCTCATACTCAGGGGGAATGCGCAGTGCGGGCACTTGGTTCGGACTCTCTACCGAGGTCGCCCCTACGGAAACACCTAGACATCTCCCTACACACTGGGCAGACCACTCCATAAGAGCCCTCTGTTGCCACGCTATGGTAGGATCATGGGTGCTTAACCAGGGAAGGCCCAACACCACGGGATACGCAGGAGAGTCAATCAGATAAAACTGAATGATCTCCTCGTGACCCCCCTGCGTAGTCATCGTCAGTGGTGCTGTGACCTCCCTGATCAGGCCCGACCCCAACGGCCGGCTGTCTAATGCGTGGACAGGAAATGGAGTTTCTACCGGCCGAAGGGGAATTCCTAACCTACAACAAAATGCCCGATCAATAAAGTTCCCAGCTGCGCCTGAATCTACTAGCGCCTTATGCTGGGAATGAGGTGCCACCTGTGGAAATCTCACAGGAATACTCATGTGACCAACAGAAAGCTCTGGGTAAGTGGGGCGCCTACTCACCTGAAATGACTCCCCAGTGCGTGGCCTGTTGTCACCTCTCCCAGGAGACCCTCCCCAGCACCTGGCCGCGGTGTGTCCTCCACGACCACAGGTGGTGCAGGGGATGGCCCCCCTCGGGTTCCCTCTCCTCCTCTCTCTAGCGCCAGCACCGCCGAGCTCCATGGGAATCGGCTCGGAGGTGCTGAAGGGTGGAATGGACGACCCCCACTCGGGACGTCCGCGGGTAGCCAGCAGGGTGTCTAGACGGATGGAAATGTCCACCAACTGGTCAAACGACAGGTTGGTGTCCCTGCAGGCCAGCTCACGACGAACGTCCTCTCGTAGGCTACACCGGTAGTGGTCGATGAGGGCCCTCTCATTCCACCCAGCATCCGCCGCTAGTGTCCGGAACTCCAGTGCGAACTCCTGTGCGCTCCTCTTCCCCTGTCGGAGGTGGAATAGACGCTCTCCCGCCGCTTTCCCCTAAGGTGGATGATCGAAGACAGCCCTGAAGCGGCGGGAGAACTCCGCGTAGGTGATGGTTGCGGCGTCTATTCCCCTCCATTCGGCATTGGCCCACTCCAACGCCTTGCCGGATAGACAGGAGATGAGGGCGGAGACGCTCTCGTATCCCGAGGGCGCCGGGTGTATGGTGGCAAGGTAAAGTTCCACCTGCAGGAGGAATCCCTGACACCCGGCTGCAGAACCGTCATATGCCCTCGGGAGCGAGAGCCGAATGCCACTGGGTTCCGGTGCTGAGAGAGGAGGACTGGCCGTTGGTGATGGGATGTTGTAAGAGTGCGTGGGCACCTCTCGATTCACCAATCGGCGCAGAGTGTTGGACACCTCGTCCATGGCGGCCCCGAGTTGCCGGATCATGGTGTCCTGGTAGTTGATCCGGTCTTCCAGGGATTCGGGTGCCGCCGCTGTTCCTGCTGACTCCATGGTGGTGTGTTGTTCTGTCACTAGAACCGATGTGGATGTGGTGGAGGAGTCAGGCGCAGGACACAGAGGTTAAGTCCAACATACTTTAATAGTCTAATGTATATGAGGAAAAACCCGACCTCGACTAACACCAAGAGGAGAGGGAAAATTACGCAACACGCGTAAACACTAAACACAAAACAAAACAGGGTGCAAACACGTAGCTCCGACAAAGTGGCAGTCATAACAACACACAATCAGACTAGTGCAAAACAAGGAACTTATAAGACAAGTAATCAACACACAAATGGACACAGGTGTAACAGACAGACAAAAGCAATCAAATAACGAAACATAGAGCGGTGGCAGCTAGTACTCCGGGGACGGCGAACTCCGAAGCCTGCCCGAACCAGGAGGAGGAGCAGTCTCGGCAGAATCCGTGACAGAATCCCTCATTGTTAACATTATGTTGACTGAATCCACTCTTTTACACCAGATAAACCAAAGACCACAGTCTCAGTCAGTCCCTCTGGTGAAATTGTGGAGGGCAGTTCAGTGACTCAAACCTGCAGAAGTGATGCCAACCAACCTGTGGACAAATATACCTGGTACAAGAAGAATGTCACCTCACCAAAAGCATCGGGACAGAGTTACAGCATCACTAACATCAGCTCTGAGGACAGTGGAGAATATTTCTGTCAGGCTGAGAATAAATATGAACGTCTCAACTCTTCTTCTGTGTTTGTGGACGTTCAGTGTAAGTACACCTAATCTTCATCCTATTCATTGATAATCACACAGGTCAACAACAATAAAGAAACATTAGCAATGTTACACACTTATCATATCATATTACATAGAATTAAATAAATATTTCATTTTGTTTTCATTTTCTTATTCCCTGGTTTCCACTATGTCATATCTCCATCTCTGTATTCAACACACACTGGCCTGTGTCCAGCTCTCCAGACTCCAGGGTTTCCCTGGGTTCCTGTGGTGGCTGTCCTGACTGATGGAGCTCTTCTAGTCACCATCTACTGCATACTGAAGAGGTGAGCATTTCCTAGACAGATGTGAAATATATCAACTTCCACTAGCGGCCACTAGAGAGCAGAACTCACTCTGTCCCTCTTTACAGGAGATCCACAGGAGGAAGTGATGCCACAGCAGACACACAGGTGATTATATCAGTTAAAACTCAACCTCCACACCTGGTGACATTGATTGACTGTGCCACAATAGTCTCTTTTCTACTATTTTCACTGTTACCTTGACACAGCTCTCTCTCCACAGAGTGTCCATCCTGACCCTAACAGTGACACATACACACCACTGAAAACGAGGACCAGGTCTCCTGAGTATGACACTCTGGCAGTAAGTATGTTATAATGTATTCATTTATGTGTTTATTTTGTATATAGTACTCTGTTTGTGTGTGTGAGTGAGTGAGTGAATGAGTGATTGAGAGAAGAGAGAGAGAGAGAGAGAGAGAGAGAGAGAGAGAGAGAGAGAGAGAGAGAGAGAGAGAGAGAGAGAGGAGGAGAGAGATGGACACAGAAATTATGAGTGAAAGAGAATGTTATAGAGCAGTGTGTAAAGTGATCATACTGTGTTTCCTGTGTCGCTGTCTCTCTCAGAGTGTGAAGGACTCGCACAGTGACATCCATCTAGGGAGAAAACCACCACATAACCTGGACTGAAGAGAACCACCACATAACCTGGACTGAAGAGAACCACCACAGAAACTGGACTGAAGAGAACAATCACAGAACCTGGACTGAAAAGAACCACCACAGAACCTGGAGAGAAGAGAACCCCACAGAACCTGGACTAAATAGAACCATCACAGAACATGGACTGAAGAGAACCACCACAGAACATGGACTGAAGAGTTATGGCACCAAACCAAAGCTAGGCCTTACCTCTTTTCTCTTGCTAACATATTGCTATCATATCTAGAAGGTTCCCCCCAAATTACAAAATGACACATTGGTTTCCTTACGCTGTTAGCAGTCTATGGACATGGTATGACAGCAATCCATGCTTTGGTTTAGTTTCCCCTGGCACTGTTTCCACTTGCTAACGTTTTAGCATTTGTGGCACAAATCCCATTCAAGTCATGCGACAGATATTTGCGTTTTTCGCACATCATGTTGAAATCATCCAAAAGTAAAAAAATGCATTGTGAAGCTCAAAAGTCACTTATAGATGATTTGAACATGATGTGCGAATGTTAATATGTGAAATATTAATATCGGTCCCTTACTTGAATGGGATTTTTGCTACAAATGCTATAATGTTATCAAAATGTGGGAGTGTTCAACATTGCAACTGACTATGTAGGTGAGTCAAGATCTACAAATCACCTTGCATGATAAATAACTACTCAATATTATTTATAAATCAGTCAGTCAGTCAGTCACAATTTACCCATGATACATCACAGTTCTGATGCTCTTGAACACTGTCTGTGTGACTGAGGAAGGAAGCCCTCTTGGAAGCAGCATCAGCTTCTTGGTACCTGACATAGAATCGGATAGAAGGCACATCGTTGCATCTTTGTCATGCTTCTAAGTCTCCCCTTCAATACTGTAAGTATGCTTGACAATATCTTAAAATATGTATATTTTATAATTTGTTTGTAACTATGAACTCCTGTATCCTGTTATGGGCATGGCGATGCTAATGGAATGTATGTTTTGTTTTTCTGTTATGTCCAGTATACTCTGTAGATGTACTGTTGTATATTAATCTGATACAGCATTGTACATATGGTTTCACATATAATACTTTTGCATGCTTTTTTAAGGCTTCTGAAGCAATAGATTGTTGTGGAAACATTTAGAAAATGGCCTAAAGTAAGAGTGAGAGTAAGAGTAATAGTGATTGGGTGGATGCTTCGTAAGAGCTTTGGGAGTAATATTAACCCTGAGACAGAGTTGGGTTTAGGAGTAGTATTAACATGAGACACAGTGATGGTGGGTTGTGGTTAGGAGTAGTATTAACATGAGACACAGTGATGGTGGGTTGTGGTTAGGAGTAGTATTAACATGAGACACAGTGATGGTGGGTTGTGTTTAGGAGTAGTATTAACATGAGACACAGTGTTGGTGGGTTGTGTTTAGTAGTAGTATTAGCATGAGACACAGTGGTGATGGGTTGTGTTTAGGAGTAGTATTAACATGAGGCACAGTGAAGGTGGGTTGTGTTTAGGAGTAGTATTAACATGAGACACAGTGATGGTGGGTTGTGGTTAGGAGTAGTATTAACAGGAGACACAGTGATGGTGGGTTGTGTTTAGGAGTAGTATTAACATGAGGCACAGTGATGGTGGGTAGTGTTTAGGAGTAGTATTAACATGAGGCACAGTGATGGTGGTTGTGTTTAGGAGTAGTATTAACATGAGGCACAGTGATGGTGGGTTGTGTTTAGGAGTAGTATTAACATGAGACACAGTGATGGTGGGTTATGTTTAGGAGTAGTATTAACATGAGATACAGTGATGGTGGGTTGTGTTTAGGAGTAGTATTAACATGAGATACAGTGATGGTGGGTTGTGTTTAGGAGTAGTATTAACATGAGACACAGTGATGGTGGGTTGTGTTTAGGAGTAGTATTAACATGAGACACAGTGACGGTGGGTTGTGTTTAGGAGTAGTATTAACATGAGACACAGTGATGGTGGGTTGTGTTTAGGAGTAGTATTAACATGAGGCACAGTGATGATGGGTTGTGTTTAGGAGTAGTATTAACATGAGACACAGTGATGGTGGTTGTGTTTAGGAGTAGTATTAACATGAGGCACAGTGATGGTGGGTTGTGTTTAGGAGTAGTATTAACATGAGATACAGTGATGGTGGGTTGTGTTTAGGAGTAGTATTAACATGAGACACAGTGATGGTGGGTTATGTTTAGGAGTAGTATTAACATGAGATACAGTGATGGTGGGTTGTTTTTAGGAGTAGTATTAACATGAGATACAGTGATGGTGGGTTATGTTTAGGAGTAGTATTAACATGAGACACAGTGATGGTGGGTTGTGTTTAGGAGTAGTATTAACATGAGACACAGTGACGGTGGGTTTAAATGCTGACTAACGGGTCCTTTTCCAAAAATGCAGGGTTAAAAAATACAAATAAAAAATAGAAATAGTGACACAAGGAATAAATACACAGTGAATAAAGATAACAATAACATGTCTATATACCAGTACTGAGTCGATGTGCAGGGGTACGAGGTAATTGAGGTAGCTATGTACATACATATAAGAGAAAGGGGGATTCCTAGTCAGTTGCACAGCTGAATGCATTCAACTGAAATTTGTCTTCCACAATTACCCCAACCCCTCTGAATCAGAGCAGTGCGGGGAGCTGGCTTAATCAACGTCATCGGCACCGGGGATCAGTTCTTGTTGGGGGTTAACTGCCTTGCTCAAGGGCAGAACTGCAGATATTTCCAACTCACCGGTTCGGGGATTCAAACCAGCAGCCTTTACTGGCCAAACACTCTTAACTGCTAGGCTACCTGCTGCCCCATAATAATAATATAATAATATGCCATTTAGCAGACGCTTTTTTCCAAAGCGACTTACAGTCATGCGTACATACATTTTTGTTATCAAAAGTAAAAAAGCATCAGGATAGATAATAGACTAAGATGTAGCAGCAGCTTATGTGGAGCTGTAGCAGCAGCATATGTGGCGAGAGTGAAATTGTTTGTGTGTGTGTGTTTGTGTGTGCGCGTGAGTGTGTGTGTGTGAGAGAGTCTATTTGTGTGTGTGGTGTCAGTATGCATGTGTGTTCATGTTATGTGTGTGTTGGCATATGTCTGACTGTATCACACAGTCGTCCAGAACATCTGGGGCTCTCATGCATGGTTCAGTGTTGCTTGCGTCGAAGCAAGCATAGAAGGCATTTACTGTAGCTCGTCTGGTAGGATTGTGTCACTGGGTAGCTCGCGGTTGGATTTCCCTTTGGAATCCGTGATAGTTTGTGAGCCCTGCCACATCCTTCGATCTTCAGAGCCAGCGTAGTAGGATTCAACCTTAGTCCTGAATTGACGCTTTGCCGGTTTGATTGCTCATCGGAGGTCGAAGCGAGATTTCTTAGAAGCGTCAGGATTAGTGTATCGCTACTTGAAAGCGGAAGCTTTCAAGCCCTCTAGCCTTTAGCTCTGTGTGGATGTTGCCTGTAATCCATTGCTTCTGGTTGGGGTATGTACGTACGTCACTGTGCGGACAATGTCGGTGATGCACTTATTAATGAAGCCGGTGACTGATGTGGTAAAGTCCTCAATGTTATCGGATGAATCCCGGAACATATTCCAGTCTGTGCTAGCGAAACAGTCCTGTAGCTTAGCATCCACTTGATTGGACCACTTCCGTATTTAGCGTGTCACTGGTACTTCCTGTTTGAGTTTTTGCTTTTAAGCAGGAAGCAGGCGGTTAGAGATATGGTGTGCAATGCTTTTATGTGTGTGTCGTGTAAAGGTGATCTTTTGTCGCTGCTAGTTTCACAGGTGACATGCTGGTAAAAATGAGGTAAAAGTGTTTTCCTGCATTGAAATCACCTGCCATGAGAAACTCCGCCTCTGAAAGTGCAATTTCTTGTTTGCTTATGGCTCTTCACAACTTGTTGAGTGCGGTCTTAGTGCCAGCATGTATTTCTGATGGTAAATAAACAGTTAAGAAAATATATACTGAACAAAAATGTAAACGGAACATGTAAAGTGTAGGTCCCATGTTTCATGAACTGAAATAAAAGATCCACAAAATGTTCCATACACACAAAAAGCTTATTTATCTCAAATGTATGCAAACATTTGTTTACATCCCTGTTAGTGAGCATTTTTCATTTGCTAAGATATTCCAACACCTGAGAAGTGTGGCATATCGAGAAGCTGATTAAACAGCATGATCATTACACAGGTGCACCTTCTGCTGGGGACAATAAAAAGGCCACTCTAAATTGTGCAGTTTTGTTAGACAACACAATGGCAAAGATTTCTCAAGTTTTGAGGGAGCGTACAATTGGCATGCTGACTTTGGGAATGTCAACCAGAACTGTTGCCAGATAATTTAATGCTAATTTCTCTACCATAAGCCGCCTCCAACGTCGTTTTAGAGAATTTGGCAGTACGTTCAACCGGCCTCACAACCGCAGACCAAGTGTATCCAAGCCAGCCCAGGACCTCCAAGACCGGCTTCTTCACCTGCGGGATGGTCTGAGACAAGCCACCTGGACAGCTGATCAGGGGCGGTGTGTTCATTAGGGCGATATGGGCGACGCACTGCCAAACGGGAAAAGGAAGGGATTTTTTTTCTAATCAATTATATCACGGCAACAGTAGTTATCAGTGTTCTAATCTAGACGTCTGATCTGCCACTAAATGTCCAATCAGGCTAAAGTCGTGCTTCAAATGTCCCCGCCCGTTTTGGGGCGATTTCAGTCAGGTTGAAAATCGCCCAGAAGTCTCTCATAGCCCTCTAATGTAAAATCAATTTTTTTCAAATATCAGAGCTTTCAATACAATCTCTATGGGTTTCTGAGGGCTTGCACTTACGCGCTTTCGTCATACGTAACATAACCATGAACGTAACTAAGAAAAGAGCGGGTAGCCTCATCAATCAATTCACTACTACTGTCAAAATGGCTAGCCTTCAGTGCAACTCGATTGTCTCTTTGAAAGAAGTTCCTTTTTGTCGGCGAACAAATCAAGATAAATTGGCAACGAAACAATTAGGACCTCCCAGACCAAATTTAATAATTCAACAGGTTTCTACTAAGCAGAGTCGTGAACACTGTCTACGAGAATCGAGACGACCTCATATAATGTTTTGAAGCCATTCGGACGGGTTCATTGGGTTCATTTGACCAGCCCACCATTAGAGAGGCATCTGGCTACGTGAGGATGCTACATGATGAAGATTTTATTTTTTTCCAGGGGCTTTTTCACAAAATCATGCCCCACGTCGACATTCTGTACCAGAAGCTACAGAAGAAGGACATCGATGCTGTCTTTATCAAACGTGCCCTCGACAGCTTCACAAGCAGTGTGCAGGCCATAAGGTAAGATTAAACAATATCATTCGATCTTTCTCAAAGCAGAGCTTTATTTGAAAATGTATGCATGAAAGGAGACTGCATTTGTGTTTGAAATTACATTATTCTCATTATGTATGGCCAGTGGTGTAATCTAGCTTATTTTATATACTATGTGTACTGTACAGTGGTGCTCATAAGTGTATGAACACATTCTAAAGTTGACTAAAAAGAGGAATAAAAAAATAAAAAAATCATCTTTTGGAAATTGATCTTAATGACTTAATTAAAAAAGTTGGAAAATCCAACCTTTAAGGACACCAATTTTATTTTCTTTTTTATTCCTCTTTTTAGTCAACTTTAGCATGGGATCATAAGCTTATGAGCACCACTGTATACTGTGCTGAACATCCAGGCTATGTGAGACACAAAGGCTAACTTAAACACTAAAGACTTTATGCATCCCTGCCCATTTTAAGTGGAACTGAAGTATTTGTACTATACATGGATACATTGCATATATCTGTGCATCACATAGACAACAATACTGTACAAAGCCAACAAACACATTGGTCTGTTTGCCTTCAGGGACTCCTCTCAACAGCAGCTGCAAGAAGCAACAGGAGCCAAAAGACCCAGAACAGCTTTGAGAGAAGAGGAGAAGCAGAGGCTGTCTGAAGAGGTCTGCAACACCATCCTGGATCACACCAAAGAAAGGTTCTCTTTCTCTGGCCAGAATATGGTTGTTCATTTTTACAAAGCCATACAGATAGCTGTGTTTACCTTTTCTAGAAATTACTTTCAAATTCTGTTTTCAGGCAAAATGTCTATCACTGTTCATTTTCACAAATCTATACAAGAGGGCAGAATATGGAAGTCTATAAAAATGTCTTATTACCAATAACTTGCATCAATGTTTTCAGTAGCCTCTATCAAAAGCTCCTGCTTGCTTGTTGTGAATTATGCTCAGGTGCACATATTTCCAATTCAACCATGAGGCAAAAAATGTGGTAAAAGCTCTTGTTCATCCTGCAATCTGAACAAATACCAAGATGCTGTATTTTCAGCTGATATTTCATTTGTTTATGGAAATGCATATTGTTTATGCAGTGTTGAGGAATGTGAAAGAACACCCTTGATTATTTTTACTGTGATAACTTATTTTGATTTTGTAAGCCAACACTTTTGAGATCAGTCAATAAATGCTTCTGGTATTGACTTATATGCTGCCCCTGTCTTCATGTTGTTGCTGGACATATCTTTTTTAAAATGTGTGTAGGTCACCTAAATCATCAGAAAAATTGCCCCCCCCTGAGAATTTTTTCAGGAGCCGCCACTGGTCAGCAGTGAGGATACAGGCAGATACTCCTGTGCTGTAGAAGGCCATGAGGATCTCCCCTCTCCTGAAGAGACTCTCACTGTTAGATGTAAGTACATGGGGTTTAAATCTTTAGTTTGCTATGTTAACATTGTAGTGACAGATATTAGCTCCACTTGCTACTTGAATTGATCATCTTCAATAAGAGGATTAATCTAAAAGTCATTTTGTGGAAAAGTAAATTTTTTACAGGGAACACCTCAGTGTCAGTCAGTCGCTCTGGTGAAATAGTGGAGGGCAGTTCAGTGACTCTGACCTGCAACAGTGATGCCAACCCACCTGTGGACAAATACACCTGGTACAAGAAGAACGTAACCTCACCAAAAGCATCAGGACAGAGTTACAGCATCACTAACATCAGCTCTGAGGACAGTGGAGAATACTACTGTGAGGCTAGCAACATTAAAGGGACAGAGACTTCCATCCCTGTCCATTTTAATGTTATGTGTAAGTATGTCATGTTCTGTCTATTTCTGGTGCTCTGTGATATGACTGATTTAACAGATAAGCACTATACACACGTACACATGGATTTTGTGTTGTAGATATGTGGTAGTAGAGTAGGGGCCTGTATTAATGTGTTGTGAAATCTGTTGTAAATGTATTGTAATGTTTTTAAAATTGTATAACTGCCTTAATTTAGCTGGACCCCATGAAGAGTAGCTGCTGCCTTGGCTAGTGGGGATGGGGATCCATAATAAATACAAATACAAACATATATATGTTCTAACCTCTTGACCCTTAAACCCAATAAATCCTGCAGCATTGTCTTCCTGGTTCCTGTGGTGGGGGTGGGGCTGTCCTTACTGCTGTAGCTCTTATAGTCACCATCTACTGCACTCTGAAGAGGTGAGGATTTGAAGTATTTGAAATGTATATAAACCTCCACTAGAGGTCACTAGAAAGCAGAACTCAGTCTGTCCCTCTTTACAGGAGATCCACAGGAGGAAGTGATGCCACAGCAGACACACAGGTGATTCTATCAGTCTCTTTCACACTATTTTCACTGTTACCATGTTCTCTCTCTCTCTCTCTCTCTCTCTCTCTCTCTCTCTCTCTCTCTCTCTCTCTCTCTCGCGCTCTCTCTTTCCATCTCTCTCTCTTTCCATCTCTCTCTCTCTCCCCCCCTCTCTCTCTCTATCTCTCTCTCTCTCTCTCTCGCTCTCTCTCTCTCTCTCTCTCTCTCTCTCTCTCTCTCTCTCTCTCTCTCTCTCTCTCTCTCTCTCTCTACAGAGTGTCCATCCTGACCCTAACAGTGACACGTACACAGGTCTGAACATGAGGACCAGGTCACCTGACTACGACACTCAGGAAGTAAGTATCTTATTATGTGTTTGTGTTTTGAGAAAATGATAGAGTGAGTGCTGTCTCAAAGTGCTCATGCATTTTCCCTCCCTTCCTCCCTCCCTCTCTCTTTCTCTCTACAGAGTGTCCATCCTGACCGTAATAGTGACATGTGCACAGCTCTGAAGAAGAAGACCAGGTCACCAGAGTGACACCCGATGCAGTAGGTGTGTGTGTGTGTGTGTGTGTGTGTGTGTGTGTGTGTGTGTGTGTGTGTGTGTGTGTGTGTGTGGTCCAAAGGGAAACACCACAGAACCTGGATTGAAGAGAACCACCACAGAACCTGGACTGAAGAGAACCACCACAGAACCTGGACTGAAGAGAACCACCACAGAACCTGGAGAGAAGAGAAACACCACAGAACCTGGACAGACATGAAACCACCACAGAGCCTGGACTGAAGAGAATCACCCCAGAACCTTGCATTAAAATAATCAATGCAGAACCTGGACCTGGAAGGTTTTCCAGACAATTAACTTTAACTTCTCCATAAACACTGAAGTTGAATGTTCTTTCCTTGTAATGATAATTATATATATTGAAGATAAATAGGATGGATTATACTTCTACTCTTTTACAATGGGACATTTCCCCCAAAATGTATGACATAATGTACTTTTCTCAGCAACTAATATGGATAATATTGAAAACAGCTTTTAATATTTTTTGCTCTCTGACCTAGTTGCTCCTGATGTGTTAATGTATTTACTTTTTATTGCTGTCAGACATTATTGTGCCATGGCATTTATGAAAAGGAATATTTGTCACGACTTGCTCCGAAGCTGCCTCCTCTCCTTGTTCGGGCAGGCTTCGGCGTTCGTCGTCACCGGCCTTCTAGACACTGCCGCTCCTCATCTCATCATTCCATTTGTTTTGTCTTGTTTATTACACACACCTGGTTCACATCCCCTCATCAGTACCTGTATAAGTGTTCCCTCTGCCTCCTTGTCTTTGTGTGTGATTGTTTATTGTGGAGGAGAGAGAAGCTCGGTGGAGCTCCGTGTATTATGTATCGCCGGGAATATTCCCTGTGTGCCTTGTATTTTCCAGTGCGCCTGTTTTGCGCACTGGAGTGTTTTTACGCATTACTGCGTAACTCTGTGGTTCAGTGTAAATTAGGCATTTTGTTGTAAATTAGCTCAAAGTTTAAGACAATAAATACAAATGAAATGTTGCTTGAAATATTACAGCCTAGTCTCTCATTCCTTATCATCTCTTAACTTGAAAATCTTAAAAATCTGAATTTATACAAGCATACCACAATACAGTAGACAGTTATTATAATATTGTGTATGACATCATTGGTTGTCAAACAGCTAAATGTGGGTCCATTCAACATTGAAGCTGACTTTAAAGTCGAGACTGACTGATCTACAAATCACCTTAGATGATAAATAACTACTCCTTATTGTTTGTTGATCAGTCAGCCAGTCACAATTTACCCATGATACAACATGGTTTTAATGCTCTTGAACACAGCCTGTATGATTGAGGAAGGACGCCCTCTGCATCAGCTTCTTTGTCCCTGACATAGAGTTGGACAGAGGGCACATATTTGCATCTTTGCCATAATGGCTTCTGTGACTACATGGGCAGCGTCATTGAGGGCTATCTCCATTTTAAGGTTGTTAATTTTTTGTTCTCCATCTTCTATGAGTTTAATGACAGTCTGTAAACCAACTGAAAGGGTGCATACAATGCCTCTAGCGATGATATAACAGGCTTTGTGACTTGTGCACCCTCTATACAACTCTATGCTCCCTGACTGCTTCAAGGTTGTGTCAACCACAGACCTCAAACCTCACACTCAGTGTCTGTTTCCTTAGACTCCCATTAAGTTAACTAACAATACTTCTCACTTTAAAGCAAAAATCGGCAGTTGAAACAATAACAAAGTTGTCCCTGTTTTGATAAAAAGCTGAGAGAAATGTAACCTCTCTCAAATTCATTGACAGAGCTATGGATCCAAGGACTGACCATCCATGATATCAACATTATAGTTTTAACCATGTTTTCAGGCTATATAGTGTTTGTTTACATTTACTTTATTTTCAAACAGAGTAAAATAACCACATATTTTGGTTTCTGATGGGGTACGACAGTTGAACTAAGCTCATTAGGCATTTATGTTATAAGTTATATTCTTTAAGAATCAATGGGTACATCCCAAGATTGGATGTAGCAACTGCAGATTGCCACTTTAACTCTGTTTTTACACTTAACAATACCTTAAAATACTGTATGTATCTTTTATGACTTGTTGTAGCCATGAACCACAGTCCTCCATTACAACCTGGACTCAGGGGTAGACGTAACATAGTTTAAAAAACAATTTAATAAAATCCATGATATGTTACGTTTGGTATAGTATGTATTAATTTGTGGATATCCATCATCCAAATTGGATTTCATAATATATCATCCATTTCGTATCATATGTTATAAATTACAATCCGTATGATATTTTACTAATTGCAATTTGTACAATATGTTATGAATTTCCAATACGAGTGATATATTAGGAATTTGTTGTGGCTAATGTTAGCTAGGTGGCTAGGTGGCTAACACTAATGTTAGCTAGGTGGCTAACGTTAACTAGGCTAGGGGTTCTGGTTTATGGTTCTGGTTATGGTTTAGGTTAGGGTTAGGGTTAGGAGTTAGGTTAAAGGGTTAAGGTTAGGATTAGGGGAAGGGTTAGCTAACATACTAAGTAGGTGAAAAGTAGCTAAAAACTAGTGTCATTGCAAAGGTGCTAATTAGCTAAAACTGTCAGTGATAAGATTCGAACACGAGACCTTTGGGTTGCTACACATTCTCGTTATACAGCCACCCATCCACCATCCTTTTGTTTTTACCTTAAGAAACCTTCTGTCTCATGTAAACATACTAAACGTAACATATCATACTAATTTCAGTAATTTTAGTTTTACTATATTACGTCTAGTCTGTGAGACCAGCCCATCTGTTAGCATGGTGATGCTATTGTAAATTACAGTATGTTGTTTTGTTTTGCTGTCTTTTATAGTATACTGTAGACAGTATTTATACATCTGAATCTGATAGTGAGGTATGTACTGTACATGTGACTTTGGCATGCTATTATGAGGGCTTTGAGAGCAACAGGACTTTTAAAAATTTGCCCTAAAGTAAGAGTGAGAGTAAGCGCTCAATTCAATCCGTATTGCGGAAGTTCAACGCTATAGTGCCATTGAAATTTGAAGGGAATTTTCCCACTTTCGCAGAGACCGCATCCAATGACTAAAATGTAAATGTAAATGTAAGGCAAACGCTCTCGTCTCAATCGGAAATTGGCTTTAAATGTCAATCACGCTATAACGCGGTTCTTCCGTGAATCAGATTGAATCGTGCCGTAAGCCTAAGAGTGATTGAGTGGATCCTTCAGAAGAGCTTTAAGAGTAGGCTGGTGTTAACATGAGACAGTGATGGTGGGTTGTGTTTAGGAGTAGTATTAACATGAGACACAGTGATGGTGGGTTGTGGTTAGGAGTAATATTAACATGAGACACAGTGATGGTGGGTTGTGTTTAGGAGTAGTATTAACATGAGACACAGTGATGGTGGGTTGTGTTTAGGAGTAGTATTAACATGAGACACAGTGATGGTGGGTTATGTTTAGGAGTAGTATTAACATGAGACACAGTGATGGTGGGTTGTGTTTAGAAGTAGTATTAACCTGAGACACAGTGATGGTGGGTTATGTTTAGGAGTACACTCTTAGAAAAATGGTTCCAAAAGGGTTCTTTGGCTGTTCCAATAGGAGAACCCTTTTTTGTTTCCAGGTAGAACTCGTTTTGGTTTCAGGTGGAACTCTTTTGGGTTCCATGTAGCACCCTCTGTGGAAAGGGTTTTACATGGAACCCAAAAGGGTTCTAACTGGAACCAAAAGGGTTCTACATGGAACCAAAAAGGGTTATTCAAAAAGTTATCCTATGGGGACAGCCGAAGAACCGTTTTAGGTTGTAGATAGCACCTTTAAAAAAAAAAAGTGTGTAGTATTAACTATTGTGGGTTTGTTTGTTCAGATACACAACCTCAGCATCCCTTTCCTGTCCTACCTTGTCTTAGATAGACCTATTACAGACCATATCAGAGTTCTTTAGAGATTCTAATATGTAAATATATGGTTCTTTATACAGACATTACGTGCACTTCATACACTGAGTGTAAACAACATTATGAACCACTGCTCTTTCCATGACATAGACTGACTAGGTGAATCCAGGTCAAAGCTATGGGCTCTTATTGATGTCGCTTGTTAAATCCACTTCAATCAGTGAGACATGGATTGTGTATGTGTTCCATTCAGAGGATGAATGAGCAAGACAAAATATTTAAGTGCCTTTGAATGATATATGGTAGTAGGTGCCAGGCACACCGGTTTGTGTCAAGAACTGCAATGCTGCTGTGTTTTTCACGCTCAACACTTTCCCGTGTGTATCAAGAATGGTCCACCACCCAAAGGACGTCCAGCCAACTTGACACAACTATGGGAAACATTGGAGTCAACATGGGCCAGCATCCCTGTGGAACACTTGACACCTTGTAGAGTCCATTCCCCGATGAATTGAAGCTGTTCTGAGGGGAAAGGGGCGGTGCACTAATCCGCTCACTAATCTGCTTCGACGAGCCATCAAACAGGCAACGCGTGAATACAGGACTAAGATCAAATCCTACTACGCCTGCTCTGATGCTCAATGGATGTGGCAGGGGTTACAAACTATCACGGATTACAAAGGGAAACCCAGCCACGACTATACAGTATATGGACAGCAGCAGTCAATACAGCAGGCTATGGTGATGATGATACTGATGCCTCTGCTAGCTAATGCTACTACCAGCACTGTACACAAGGGTCAACAGTGTAACATAATATGATAGTGGCATGTTGTACTACTACACACATCAGTGTTTATGTGCTTAAATATGACTTTGTCAAGTAGCCAGTGTTGTGTTTCACCATTCTATGTGATTCATTTCCAGTTTGTTATGTTGTTATTAGACCAACATTATAGAGGACATTATTATTAGGAGGCTGCAGTAATGTTGAGATGCAGTAGGGGGAGCTCTAGTATAGAACACTGGAACCTTCAGTAGCACCTTGATGCAGCTGAAGAGGAGTGATGGTCATCAAATCAAATCAAATCAAATCACATTTTATTGGCCACATGCACCGAATACAACAGGTGCAGACATTACAGTGAAATGCTTACTTACAGCCCTTAACCAACAGTGCATTTATTTTTAACAAAAAAGTAAGTGTTGAGAAAAAAAGAGCAGAAGTAAAATAAAATAACAGTAGGTAGGGTATATATACAGGGGGGTACCGGTGCAGAGTCAATGTGCGGGGGCACCGGCTAGTTGAGGTAGTTGAAGTAATATGTACATGTGGGTAGAGTTAAAGTGACTATGCATAAATAATTAACAGAGTAGCAGCAGCGTAAAAGGATGGGGTGGGGGGGCAGTGCAAATAGTCTGGGTAGCCATGATTAGCTGTTCAGGAGTCTTATGGCTTGGGGGTAGAAGCTGTTGAGAAGTCTTTTGGACCTAGACTTGGCACTCCGGTACCGCTTGCCGTGCGGTAGCAGAGAGAACAGTCTATGACTAAGGTGGCTGGAGTCTTTGACAATTTTGAGGGCCTTCTTCCTCTGACACCGCCTGGTATAGAGGTCCTGGATGGCAGGAAGCTTGGCCCCAGTGATGTACTGGGCCGTACGCACTACCCTCTGTAGTGCCTTGCGGTCGGAGGCCAAGCAGTTGCCATACCAGGCGGTGATGCAACCAGTCAGGATGCTCGCGATGGTGCAGCTGTAGAATTTTTTGAGGATCTGAGGACCCATGCCAAATCTTTTCAGTCTCCTGAGGGGGAATAGGCTTTGTCGTGCCCTCTTCATGACTGTCTTGGTGTATTTGGACCATGATAGTTCGTTGGTGATGTGGACACCAAGGAACTTGAAGCTCTCAACCTGTTCCACTACAGCCCCGTCGATGAGAATGGGGGCGTGCTCAGTCCTCTTTTCTTTCCTGTAGTCCACAATCATCTCCTTTGTCTTGGTCACGTTGAGGGAGAGGTTGTTATCCTGACACCACACGGCCAGGTCTCTGACCTCCTCCCTATAGGCTGTCTCATCATTGTCGGTGATCAGGCCTACCACTGTTGTGTCGTCAGCAAACTTAATGATGGTGTTGGAGTCGTGCCTGGCCATGCAGTCATGGGTGAACAGGGAGTACAGGAGGGGACTGAGCACGCACCCCTGAGGGGCCCCCGTGTTGAGGATCAGTGTGGCAGATGTGTTGTTACCTACCCTCACCACCTGGGGGTGGCCCGTCAGGATGTCCAGGATCCAGTTGCAGAGGGAGGTGTTTAGTCCCAGGATCCTTAGCTTAGTGATGAGCTTTGAGGGCACTATGGTGTTGAATGCTGAGCTGTAGTCAATGAATAGCATTCTCACGTAGGTGTTCCTCTTGTCCAGGTGGGAAAGGGCAGTGTGGAGTGCAATAGAGATTGCATCATCTGTGGATCTGTTGGGGCGGTATGCAAATTGGAGTGGGTCTAGGGTTTCTGGAATAATGCTGTTGATGTGAGCCATGACCAGCCTTTCAAAGCACTTTATGGCTACAGACGTCAGAGCTACGGGTCGGTAGTCATTTAGGCAGGTTATTTTAGAGTCCTTGGGCACGGGGACTATGGTGGTCTGCTTGAAACATGTTGGTATTGCAGACTCAGTCAGGGACATGTTGAAAATGTCAGTGAAGACACCTGCCAGTTGGTCAGCACATGCTTGGAGTACACGTCCTGGTAATCCGTCTGGCCCTGCGGCCTTGTGAATGTTGACCTGCTTAAAAGTCTTACTCACATCGGCTACGGAGAGCGTGATCACATAGTCATCCGGAACAGCTGGTGCTCTCATGCATGCTTCAGTGTTGCTTGCCTCGAAGCGAGCATAGAAGTGGTTTAGCTCGTCTGGTAGGCTTGTGTCACTGGGCAGCTCGCGGCTGTGCTTCCCTTTGTAGTCTGTAATAGTTTTCAAGCCCTGCCACATCCGACGAGCGTCAGAGCCAGTGTAGTACGATTCAATCTTAGTCCTGTATTGACTCTTTGCCTGTTTGATGGTTCGTCGGAGGGCATAGCGGGATTTCTTATAAGCGTCCGGGTTAGAGTCCCGCTCCTTGAAAGCGACAGCTCTACCCTTTAGCTCAGTGCGGATGTTTCCTGTAATCCATGGCTTCTGGTTGGGGTATGTACGTACGGTCACTGTGGGGACGACATCATCGATGCACTTATTGATGAAGCCAGTGACTGATGTGGTGTACTCCTCAATGCTATCTGAAGAATCCCGGAACATGTTCCAGTCTGTGCTAGCAAAACAGTCCTGTAGCTTAGCATCTGCGTCATCTGACCACTTTTTTATTAACCGAGTCACTGGTGCTTCCTGCTTTAGTTTTTGCTTATAAGCAGGAATCAGGAGGATAGAGTTATGGTCAGATTTGCTAAATGGAGGGCGAGGGAGAGCTTTGTATGCGTCTCTGTGTGTGGAGTAAAGGTGGTCTAGAGTTTTTTTTCCTCTGGTTGCACATTTAACATGCTGGTAGAAATTAGGTAGAACGGATTTAAGTTTCCCTGCATTAAAGTCCCCGGCCACTAGGAGCGCTGCATCTGGATGAGCGTTTTCCTGTTGACTTATGGCCTTATACAGCTCATTCAGTGCAATCTTAATGCCAGCATTGGTTTGTGGTGGTAAATAGACAGCTATGAAAAATATAGATGAACACTCTCTTGGTAAATAGTGTGGTCTACAGCTTATCATAAGATACTCTACCTCAGGCGAGCAAAACCTCGAGACTTCCTTAGTATTTGATTTTGTGCACCAGCTGTTGTTTACAAATATACACAGACCGCCACCCCTTGTCTTACCGGAGTCAGCCGTTCTATCCTGCCGATGTAGCGTATAGCCCGCTAGCTGTATGTTATCCATGTCGTCGTTCAGCCACGACTCGGTGAAACATAAGATATTACAGTTTTTAATGTCCCGTTGGTAGGATAACCGTAATCTTAGGTCATCCAATTTGTTCTCCAATGATTGAAGAATGGATAATAGGATTGATGGGAGCGGCAGTTTACTCGCTCGCCGTCGGATCCTTACAAGGCACCCCGACCTACGTCCACGATATCTCTGTCTCTTCCTCATGCGATTGACAGGGATTTGGTCCTTGTCGGGTGTCTGTAGGATATCCTTCGCGGCCGCCTCGTTGAAGAAAAAATCTTCGTCCAATACGAGGTGAGTAATCGCTGTCCTGATATCCAGAAGCTCTTTTTGGTTATAAGAGACGATGGCAGAAACATTATGTACAAAATAAATTACAAATAACGCGGAAAAACACACATAATAGTAGAATTGGTTAGAGGGCTGTAAAACGGCAGCCATCTTCTCCGGCGCTGTTCTCATGTTGACATAGGTGTATAAATGGATTAGGTTCTAATTGAATGACATCATGGAACTTTGACCTGTATATACAGAACTCAGAAGAGCAAGGCATCACATTCCAATAAATTGTTAACATTCTAAATAGTATAGACAACACATTGTTTACATGCTTCTGTATGTAGTATAAAGATCACGTTGGAAATGGGAGACATTTTGTTTATTAAAAAAATATATGCCCACTCCTCAAATGAAGAAAGGCAACTAGATTACAATAGAAATACAGTAACATCCCTTTTCTGACATGCTGGTCTGGTCCTCGTGCATGTTAATGTCTTAATTAAAGAGGAAGGAAAGGACAGTTCTGCATCAGCTACTTCTGTTCTGACTACTTTGTAATGTGTTCACCTCACACTTACTTCTTGTTTTCACTCACTACCAGTCACTTGACTTGCTGTATAAGACCTCTCCCCTTCACTCCACTCTGTAAGTACGCTTGGCAATATCTTGGAATATTGTTTTTGGTTGGTTGTTTTTTAGTCATATCTCATATACAGTGGGGAGAACAAGTATTTGATACACTGCCGATTTTGCAGGTTTTCCTACTTACAAAGCATGTAGAGGTCTGTAATTTTTATCATAGGTACACTTCAACTGTGAGAGACATAATCTAAAACAAAAATCCAGAAAATCACATTTTATGATTTTTAAGTAATTAATTTGCATTTTATTGCATGACATAAGTATTTGATACATCAGAAAAGCAGAACTTAATATTTGGTACAGAAACCTTTGTTTGCAATTACAGAGATCATACATTTCCTGTAGTTCTTGACCAGGTTTGCACACACTGCAGGAGGGATTTTGGCTCACTCCTCCATACAGACCTTGTCCAGATCCTTCAGGTTTCGGGGCTGTCGCTGGGCAATACGGACTTTCAGCTCCCTCCAAAGATTTTCTATTGGGTTCAGGTCTGGAGACTGCCTAGGCCACTCCAGGACCTTGACATGCTTCTTACGGAGCCACTCCTTAGTTGCCCTGGCTGTGTGTTTCGGGTCGTTGTCATGCTGGAAGACCCAGCCACGACCCATCTTCAAATCTCTTACTGAGGGAAGGAGGTTGTTGGCCAAGATCTCGCGATACATGGCCCCATCCATCCTCCCCTCAATACGGTGCAGTCGTCCTATCCCCTTTGCAGAAAAGCATCCCTAAAGAATGATGTTTCCACCTCCATGCTTCACGGTTGGGATGGTGTTCTTGGGGTTGTACTCATCCTTCTTCTTCCTCCAAACACGGCGAGTGGAGTTTAGACCAAAAAGCTCTATTTTTGTCTCATCAGACCACATGACCTTCTCCCATTCCTCCTCTGGATCATCCAGATGGTCATTGGCAAACTTCAGACGGGCCTGGACATGCGCTGGCTTGAGCAGGGGGACCTTGCATGCGCTGCAGGATTTTAATCCATGACGGCGTAGTGTGTTACTAATGGTTTTCTTTGAGACTGTTGTCCCAGCTCTCTTCAGGTCATTGACCAGGTCATGCCGTATAGTTCTGGGCTGATCCCTCACCTTCCTCATGGTCATTGATGCCCCACGAGGTGAGATCTTGCATGGAGCCCCATCTGTGTGTCATCTTGAACTTCTTCCATTTTCTAATAATTGCGCCAACAGTTGTTGCCTTCTCACCAAGTTGCTTGCCTATTGTCCTGTAGCCCATCCCAGCCTTGTGCAGGTCTACAATTTTATCCCTGATGTCCTTACACAACTCTCTGGTCTTGGCCATTGTGGAGAGGTTGGAGTCTGTTTGATTGAGTGTGTGGACAGGTGGCTTTTATACAGGTAACGAGTTCAAACAGGTGCAGTTAATACAGGTAATGAGTGGAGAACAGGAGTGCTTCTTAAAGAAAAACGAACAGGTGTGTGAGAGCCGGAATTCTTACTGGTTGGTAGGTGATCAAATACTTATGTCATGCAATAAAATGCAAATTAATTACTTAAAAATCATACAATGTGATTTTCTGGATTTTTGTTTTAGATTCCGTCTCTCACAGTTAAAGTCTACCTATGATAAAAATTACAGACCTCTACATGCTTTGTAAGTAGGAAAACCTGCAAAATCGGCACTGTATCAAATACTTGTTCTCCCCACTGTACTTGTGGGTACGACTTACTGTATCCATTCACCTTTTGTTTAATTTGTACCAGTTTTTTTACCTGTTACATCAGGGCTGTTTTCATAAAGAGTCTCAGAATAGGAGTGCTGATCTAGGATCATATAATTATGATCTGAAAGGCAAAACTGATCCTAGTTCAGCCCTCCTACTCTGAGTGTCAC
Source organism: Coregonus lavaretus (assembly GCF_964263955.1). Classification (NCBI taxonomy): domain Eukaryota; kingdom Metazoa; phylum Chordata; class Actinopteri; order Salmoniformes; family Salmonidae; genus Coregonus; species Coregonus lavaretus. The sequence goes on from NW_028161934.1 coordinate 2,786,720, forward strand.
GCCCTGACCTTGAGAGGCCTGTTATGTCTCTAGTTAGGTTGGTCAGGGTGTGAATGCTAGTTGTTCTAGTTTATCTATTTCTATGTTGGCCAGGTGTGGTTCCCAATCAAAGGCAGCTGTGGATCGTTGTCTCTGATTGGGGATCATACTTAGGTAGCCACCTTATTTTGCCACCTATGTTGTGGGATCTTGTTTCTGCTTAGGCTTGTTGCTGTTAGCGTTTAGATCTTCACGTTCAGTTGATTTTGTTATTTTGTCAAGTGTTAATTTAAATAATTAAAACATGTACGCATACCACGCTGCACCTTGGTCCAATCCTTTATACAACGAATGTGACACTGAGACACGTTGTGAGTACGGACCGTGGACTGTGGTTTCATGTGTTTAATTAAATTCAGTTTATTGATTTGCATGTTTAAAGCATGTATCAGTAGAATAGAGTATGCTGGTAATACCAAGATGCATTTCTGCCGAAGGGTCCCGGATCTCAATTCAATAGGGTCATATTCATGGTCAAAATATAACAGGGTCACGTATTACTGTGTGTGTGCGTGTCCGTGTGTGTGTGTGTGATGAGGGTGGTGGTCTTGACGATGATAACTTTATTGTTTCCATTAGGATTTTATTTGTTTTACAGCATATCATCTTAAACAGGCAGAAGTAGACGGACATGCAACACGTCACACACATCACGTACATGTGTAGGATTTTAATTTGATCAATCTTTTGTTGTCTTGACTACTACTACTACTAAACAAAGTTCTGCATCAGCTACTTGTTGTCTTGACTACTATAAATATGTGTCAACCACAGAACTCACACTTACTTGCAGTTTACTGTATTGGTAGTTTCCATACTCTCTGTGGTCACTAAATATCCCATGGCACTTATTGTAAGAGTAGCGGTGTTAACCTCGGTGTCCTGGCTAAATTCCCAATCTGGCCCTCATACCATTATGGCCACCTAATCATCCCCAGCTTCCAATTGGCTCCTTCATCCCCCCTCCTCTCCCCTGTAACTATTCCAAAGGTATTTGCTGTAAATTAGAATATGTTCTCAGTCAACTTACCTGATCAAAAAACATACCAGTATGTTGACCGTACAAGACCTCTCCCCTTCACTTCACTCTGAAAGTACGCTTGACGATATCTTCAAATATTGTTTTTGTTAATTTCTGTTTTTATTTTGTTACTGTTTTTAGCCATAATTCATATACTTGAGGATACGAATTACTCTGTCCTTTTACTGTTAGTTTTATTTTGTCCTGTATTTTGGTTGTTACATCAAGGTCCATATTCACAAAGTGTCTCAGAGTAGGAGCACTGACCTCGGTTCACGGCTCCTGATCCATATCATTATGAAATAAAAGGTGTGTGTGTGTCTTTGTGTGTATGTGACAAGCAGTGGATTTAGCTGAGGGCCCTTAAGGACCAGACTGATAGGGAGTAGGGTTGACATCTATACTGTGTGTGTGTCTGTGTGTCTGTGTGTGTGTTAGTGTGTGTGTGTTTGTGTGTGTGAGTCACTTGCTGTTTATCCTCACAGCTTGGGGATAGGAGCTATCATTGAACCTGGTGGTCAGTCTTTAGGCTGCTGTACAGCTTGATGGACCGTAGAGGATTGAACATTTATCCTCCTATATTTGGGGTTCTGAGAATAAAACAGCTTCAGAACAATCCATGTGTTTATAGTACTACAGATCTGTTCAATAAGTAATTGTTGATGATGATGACTTTATTTTATCCATTAGGAAATTATTTTTTGCATCATACAACATGTAATCTTAAATAGACAGATGTAGACAGACATGAAACACCTCACACACATTACATACATAGTGCAATAGACTTACAGACAGACAGTATTCACATAGACAACCATATAGCACAATACAACACAACACAATATGAGCCTGGTTCATTTTCAGTAATGAGGCCCTGTACCCCATTTACAGTTTATACTTCAATGTATCAGGTGTAGTTATTCACCAGCTATAGAGTGAGTTGTTGTTTATGTTTCTAAGACTGCAGGGTGGGAGATGCAACAATGGCCTTGAGAACATCAGGAAGTGTGTTTGTGGTCTTTCTCTGGTCTGTAGCAGGTATGGTCTCATTCTTATCTTTTAGTTGCTCTGTTTAACAATCTACAGACATTTCTAAAAGGATAAGAATCATAATGTTATTCTGGTGTGTTCTGTTAGGAGTCTCCACTTCACTTAAATTGTTATCTTTCACACCTCTGTGGTTTCCATTCACACTCAACTCAGCAACTATGGCAACAAAGTGTGGACAAACCCTACTCTTACTGTGAGCCAAAAGATCTTGTCCTAATTCTGATACCATTGCGATGTCTAACTGTGTTTCAGTGGTACTTGGTCAGAATGGCTGGAGTGTGACATACACCACTCAGAGTATCTGTGCCTTGAAGGGGTCAACAGTGGAGCTGTCCTGCTCTTACACATATCCCAGTGGTACAGTCACAACAACCTTCTGGTTCACTAAAAATAATGCTGCTGGGAATTCTGTAAGTCTGAGTGATGACCCAGACTATAAAGGTCATGTGACGTACCATAGAGATCAGAAGAATGGCCACACCCTGACAATCACAGACCTGAGAGAGAGTGACTCAGCTACGTACAGGTTCAGATTTATAACAGATCAGACCGGAGGGAAATATACTGGCAATCCTGGAATCACTCTGTCTGTCACAGGTACAGTTACATTCAATAAAGCTAAACTGTTGAATTCCATTTAGTTCTGGAAAATTGTTTTGGTTTTTATTTATGTCTGTATAACATAGGATTTCTTCCATCTTTGTATTAGATTGATAAGTCGGTGATAAAGGGATAATTACCTTATTAAGGGCAGTCATACAGACACGGTAGTGGACCTAAAAAGCAGTACCGATACACCAAGTCTGGAACCAACAGGAACTGGAACAGCTTCAACCCCCAAGCGATAAGACTGCTAAAACGTTAGTTGACTAGTTAACCAAATACTCACCCGGACTACCTGCACTGAGCCTTTTTTGACTCATCACGTACGCTGCTGCTACTGTTTATTATCTGTCACTTTATTCCTAGTTATATGTACAGTCGTGGTCAAAAGTTTTGAGAATGACACATGTATTGGTCTTCACAAAGTTAGCTGCTTCAGTGTTATGAGATATTTTTGTCAGATGTTACTATGGTATACTGAAGTATAATTACAAGCATTCCATAAGTGTCAAAGGCTTTTATTGGGAGAAGTTGCTCACTGTCACGGAATCTGCCGAGGCTGCTCCTCCTCCTTGCTCGGGCAGGTTTCGGCGGTCGTCGTCCCCGGAGTACTAGCTACCACCGTTGTATGTTTCTATGTTCGTTTGCTTTTGTCTGATTGTTGTACACCTGTGGTTAGTTAGCGTTGATTATGTGTCCTATAAGTTCTCGTTTTGTTAGTCATGTGTTGTGTGTTATTGAGCTTCCTGTCTTCGTGTCGGTTTTGGTTTTCCCTCCTTGTGTTTTAGGAGAGGTTTTCGCACTTGGTGTGCGCGTTAGTATTTTTCCTGTTTGTTTACGCCTGTGTGCGTATCGCTCGTCTCCGGGCACTTTTGCTCGTATTGATTCACTATAGACTGTTGTACGAAGCTTCTGTGTCCTGCGCCTGATTCCCGCACCTTCCACATACAGCACACCTGACAGAATAACACACCAAGATGGAATCACCAGGAGCAGCACTAGCATCCGAGTCCCTGGAGGAGCGCGTCCGCGAGCAGAACGACCAGATCAACCGCATCGGGACCGCCCTTCAGGACTTAATAAACACTCTACACCGATGGGAGAACAGAGGGGCACCCACATCTCCCCCTACCTTGCCATCACCATCGGCCAGTCCGCCCATCCAAGCTCCGGAACCCAGTGGGATTCGGCTCTCGCTCCCGAGGGCGTATGATGGTACCGCTGCCGGGTGTCAGGGGTTCCTCCTGCAGGTGGAACTATACCTGGCCACCGTACACCCGGCGCCCTCGGGACACGAGAGCATTTCCGCCTTCATCTCCTGTCTCACCGGCAAGGCGTTGGAGTGGGCCAACGCCGAATGGAGGAGGATAGACGCCGCCACGATCACATACGCAGAGTTCTCCCGCCGCTTCAGGGCTGTGTTCGACCATCCACCTGAGGGGAAAGCGGCGGGGGAGCGTCTATTCTACCTCCGACAGGGGAGGAGGAGCGCCCAGGAATTTGCACTCGAGTTCCGGACTCTAGCGGCTGACGCAGGGTGGAATGAGCGGGCCCTCATCGATCATTATCGTTGTAGTCTTGGGGAGGACGTCCGTCGAGAGCTGGCCTGCAGGGATACTAGTCTCACGTTCGACCAGTTGGTGGACATGTCCATCTGGCTGGACACCCTGCTGGCCACCAGTGGACGTTCAGAGTGGGGTTCGTCCATTCCACCCTCCAGCACCTCCGAGCCGAGCCCTATGGAGCTCGGGGGTGCTGGCGCTAGAGAGAAGAGGGGAAGGAGCACGAGGGGGGCCATCCCCTGCACCAACTGTGGCCGTGGAGGACACACCGCAGCCAGGTGTTGGGGAGGGTCTCCTAGGGGAGAGGACGGCAGGCCCTGCACTGGGGAGTCCTTCCAGGTGAGTAGGCGTCCCACTTACCCAGAGCTCTCTGTTGTGCACTTCTGTATACCTGTGCGATTTCCACAGGTTGCACCTCATTCCCAGCATAAGGTGCTAGTAGATTCAGGCGCAGCTGGGAATTTTGTTGATCGTAAATTTTGTTTAGAATTAGGGATTCCCCTACTTCCTGTTGACATCCCATTTCCTGTTCATGCCCTAGATAGCCGTCCGTTGGGATCGGGGTTGATCAGGGATCAGGTCACAGCGCCACTTAGGATGTGTACGCAGGGGGGTCATGAGGAGACTATCCAGCTATATCTTATCGACTCTCCTGCGTATCCGGTGGTGCTGGGAATTCCCTGGTTGAGTACCCATGATCCTTCTATTTCGTGGCAAGAGAGGGCTCTTAAGGAGTGGTCTGCCCAGTGTGAGAGGAGATGTTTGGGTGTTTCCGTGGGGGCGACCTCGGTGGAGAGTCCAAACCAGGTGTCCTCACTGCGCATTCCCACTGAGTATGAGGATTTGGCACTTGTGTTTAGTAAATCGAGGGCGACGCGTTTGCCTCCTCATAGACAGGGGGATTGTGCGATAGACCTCCAGGCAGGAGCAGCGCTTCCGCAGAGCCATGTGTATCCTCTGTCCCAAGAGGAGAAGAGGGCTATGGAGACTTACATAGCCGAATCTCTAAGACAAGGATACATACGGCCCTCCACTTCTCCTGCGTCCTCAAGCTTTTTTTTTGTGAAGAAAAAGGATGGAGGGTTGCGCCCGTGCATAGATTACCGTAGTCTCAATCAGATCACTGTGAAGTACAGTTATCCACTCCCTCTGATTGCGACCATGACTGAGTCTTTGCACGGAGCCCGTTTCTTCACAAAACTGGATCTCAGGAGCGCATATAACTTGGTGCGCATTAGGGAGGGCGATGAATGGAAAACGGCATTTAGTACCACCTCGGGTCATTACGAGTATCTCGTCATGCCATACGGGTTGATGAATGCTCCTTCAGTCTTCCAATCCTTCGTGGATGAGATTTTCAGGGACATGCAGGGGCAGGGTGTGGTCGTGTACATAGATGACATCCTGGTTTACTCGCCTACCCGAGACGAGCATGTAGCCCTGGTGCGTCGTGTGTTGGGTAGGCTGTTGGAGCAAGACCTGTATGTCAAGGCAGAGAAATGTCTGTTTTTCCAGGAGTCGGTCTCCTTTCTGGGTTATCAGTTATCCGCGTCAGGGGTGAAGATGGAGGTTGACCGGGTGTCAGCCGTGCGTAATTGGCAAACCCCAACCACCGTGAAAGAGGTGCAGCAGTTCTTGGGTTTTGCGAATTACTACCGGAGGTTTATCCGGGGTTTTGGACAGGTGGCAGCTCTCATAACGTCTCTTCTGAAGGGGGGTCCGGTGCGATTGCAGTGGTCAGCGGAGGCGGACAGGGCATTTGGGAGACTGAAGGCCCTGTTTACCTCGGCTCCAGTGCTTGCGCATCCGGATCCCGCCTTGCCATTTCAGGTAGAGGTAGACGCGTCTGAGGCCGGTATAGGGGCCGTGCTATCACAACGGTCCGGCACGCCACCTAAACTCCGCCCCTGTGCTTTCTACTCTGAAAAGCTCAGCCCGGCGGAGCGGAATTATGACGTAGGAGACAGGGATCTGTTAGCCGTGGTTCAAGCCCTAAAGGTGTGGAGACATTGGCTTGAGGGGGCTCAACACTCTTTTCTCATTTTGACTGACCACCGTAACCTGGAGTACATTCGGGCAGCTAGGAGACTGAACCCTCGCCAGGCTCGGTGGAACATGTTTCTAACCCGGTTTGTATTTAAAATCACGTACATCCCTGGGTCCCAGAACGGTAAGGCAGACGCCCTGTCCCGGCGGTATGACACAGAGGAGAGGTCCGTTGAGCCCACTTCCATACTGCCGGAGTCTTGTCTAGTGGCACTGGTAGTGTGGGAGGTCTATGCTGAAATCGAGCGGGCGTTGCGTACCGACCCTAGCCCTCCACAGTTTCCGGTGGGTCGGACGTACGTTCCGCTCGAGGTTCGGGATCGACTTATTTATTGGGCTCACACGTCACCCTCCTCTGGACATCCAGGTATTGGCCGGACTGTGCACTGCCTTAGCGCTAAGTACTGGTGGCCAACGTTAGCCAGGGATGTGAGGGTTTATGTCTCCTCCTGTTCGGTGTGCGCCCAGTGTAAGGCGCCCAGACATCTGCCCAGGGGTAAGTTACAACCCCTGCCCGTTCCACAACGACCCTGGTCTCACCTCTCGGTGGACTTTGTTACAGACCTTCCCCCCTCTCAGGGGAATACCACCATACTGGTCGTTGTGGATCGGTTCTCTAAAGCCTGTCGTCTTCTCCCAATGCCAGGTCTTCCCACTGCCTTGCAGACCGCTGAGGCACTATTCACCCACGTCTACCGGCATTACGGGGTACCCGAGGATATAGTGTCTGATCGAGGTCCCCAGTTCACCTCCCGAGTCTGGAGAGCGTTCATGGAGCGCCTGGGGGTCTCGGTGAGCCTTACCTCGGGGTACCATCCGGAGAGTATTGGGCAGGTAGAACGTGTGAACCAGGATGTGGGTAGGTTTCTGAGGTCGTATTGCCAGGGCCGGCCGGAGGAGTGGGCAAGGTATATTCCCTGGGCAGAGATGGCCCAGAATTCTCTTCGCCACTCCTCCACCAACCTAACCCCTTTCCAATGTGTGTTAGGTTACCAGCCGGTTCTGGCACCGTGGCATCAGAGCCAGATCGAGGCCCCTGCAGTGGATGAGTGGGTAGGGCGCTCGGAGGAGACGTGGAACGCTGCACACGTCCATCTGCAGCGGGCCATCCGTCGACAAAAAGCGAGCGCCGATCTCCACCGCAGTGAGGGGCCGGTGTACGCACCTGGAGATCGAGTCTGGCTCTCGACCAGAAACCTACCCCTCCGCCTGCCCTGCCGGAAGCTGGGTCGGCGGTTTGTAGGGCCCTTTAAAGTCCTGAGGAGATTGAACGAGGTGTGTTACAGGTTACTACTACCTATTGAGTATAAGAATATTAACCCCTCGTTCCATGTGTCTCTTCTCAGGCCGGTGGTAGCTGGTCCACTCCAGGAAGGTGAGATAGCAGAGACTCCTCCGCCCCCATTGGACATCGAGGGGGCTCCGGCGTACACAGTTCGGTCCATCTTGGATTCGAGATGTCGGATGGGGGGTCTCCAATATCTTGTGGAGTGGGAGGGGTACGGCCCGGAGGAGCGGTGCTGGGTGCCGAGGAGGGACATCCTAGATCCATCTCTCCTGACTGAGTTCCACCGTAGTCACCCTACGCGCCCTGCACCGCGTCCTCCTGGTCGTCCCCGAGGCCGGGGTCGGCGCACGGCTGGAGCCGCGCGTCAAGGGGGGGGGTACTGTCACGGAATCTGCCAAGGCTGCTCCTCCTCCTTGCTCGGGCAGGTTTCGGCGGTCGTCGTCCCCGGAGTACTAGCTACCACCGTTGTATGTTTCTATGTTCGTTTGCTTTTGTCTGATTGTTGTACACCTGTGGTTAGTTAGCGTTGATTATGTGTCCTATAAGTTCTCGTTTTGTTAGTCATGTGTTGTGTGTTATTGAGCTTCCTGTCTTCGTGTCGGTATTGGTTTTCCCTCCTTGTGTTTTAGGAGAGGTTTTCGCACTTGGTGTGCGCGTTAGTATTTTTCCTGTTTGTTTACGCCTGTGTGCGTATCGCTCGTCTCCGGGCACTTTTGCTCGTATTGATTCACTATAGACTGTTGTACGAAGCTTCTGTGTCCTGCGCCTGATTCCCGCACCTTCCACATACAGCACACCTGACACTCTCGGAGGATGTGTTGGTACCATTCTTTATTCATGGCTGTGTTCTTAGGCAAAATTGTGAGTGAGCCCACTCCCTTGGCTGAGAAGCAACCCCACACATGAATGGTCTCAGGATGCTTTACTGTTGGCATGACACAGGACTGATGGTAGCGCTCACCTTGTCTTCTCTGGACAATGTGTTTTCCGGATGCCCCAAACAATCGGAAAGGGGATTCATCAGAGAAAATGACTTTACCCCAGTCCTCAGCAGTCCAATCCCTGTACCTTTTGCAAAATATCAGTCTGTCCCTGATGTTTTTCCTGGAGAGACGTGGCTTCTTTGCTGCCCTTCTTGACACCAGGCCATCCTCCAAAAGTCTTCGCCTCACTGTACGTTCAGATGCACTCACACCTGCCTACTGCCATTCCTGAGAAAGCTCTGCGCTGGTGGTGCCCCGATCCCGCAGCTGAATCAACTTTAGGAGACGGTCCTGGCGCATGCTGGACTTTCTTGGGCGCCCTGACGCCTTCTACACAACAATTGAACCTCTCTCCTTGAAGTTCTTGATGATCCGATAAATGGTTGATTTAGGTGCAATCTTACTAGCAGCAATATCCTTGCCTGTGAAGCCCTTTTTGAGAAAAGCAATGATGACGGCACGTGTTTCCTTGCAGGTAACCATGGTTAACAGAGGAAGAATAATGATTTCAAACACCACCCTCCTTTTAAAGCTTCCAGTCTGTTATTCTAACTCAATCAGCATGACAGAGTGATCTCCAGCCTTGTCCTCGTCAACACTCTCACCTGTGTTAATGAGAGAATCACTGACATGATGGCAGCTGGTCCGTTTGTGGAAGGGCTGAAATGCAGTGGAAATGTTTTTTTGGGATTAAGTTAATTTTCATGGCAAAGAGGGACTTTGCAATTAATTGCAATTCATCTGATCACTCTTCATGACATTCTGGAGTATATGCAAATTGCCATCATCAAAACTGAGGAAGCAGACTTTGTGAAAATTAGTATTTGTGTCATTCTCAAAAATTTGACCACGACTGTACTCAACGTTAGTTGAATAGTTAACCAAATACCTACCCGGACTATCTGCATTTAACCTTTTTTGACTCATCACGTACGCTG